>NW_021144767.1:7542273-7842273 GCF_900634625.1 Parambassis ranga
CCCCTGCTGGAGACGTGTCCTGGTTTAAAGGCGTGGCTTCTGTGGACTTACTTTCGTTTTTGAGCTCCTGTCAGACAGACTGCAGCAGAACCAGCAGCTCCACACACGAAGGTGGAAACTTCTGGAAGTCAGGACTGATTCAGCAGGTGAGTCTGTCGATATCTGATCAATCATCAGTGTGATCACCTCATTGATCTTTGCTGCCTGTAACTGATGGATCTTTATTGTAGTAAGTCCCTGAAACGCGGAACCAACAACAAGCGTCTCTGTTGATCGTTCTCTCTGTAAAGTTCAGCAGCTTCATTTGCTCTGAAACTCAGATCGACTCGTTTAAAGCTTCAAGCGGAGAAAAGGTCGCTTTATTCTGACTTTATCAGATCAGTCTGTTTCCGGTTTGACGCGCCTGTGCTGCGCAACAGCCGCGCGCCACGTTACGTAAGTTTGGTTGGTTTAAAGTTCATGGTGCGTTCAGGTGCATCTGGTTGAATTGAGTTCAGATGATTCTTATTACTAAAACTAAAACATTTATAAATGCATCAATTTGTCATGTTTTATTTTTCATGAATTCATATCGATGATTGAAACTCATCAGAAGAAACATTTTCTCTTCAAGGGTTCATAAATATGTAAATCTAATATTTGCCATGAGGAGAAGTTTGTCAGTCCTCAGAGCTCAGACAGTAGCTGCTCATGTGTTTGTCCTTTCTATAGAAAACAGTCCACAGACTGTTACAGAGGAAGGTCTCAGTGCTTCACTCAGTCTGTTCACACTGTGACAGAAACACACATGAACACATGTTCATTTATTCACATGTTCACACATGGAGAGAAGTGACAGAATTCTGAAGCAAACACTGAATGTGTGTGTGCACTGTTCCACTTACAGCATGTGACATCAATAATAACAGCATCAGAGATGTTGGTGTGTTTACAGACTCACCAAAATAAAAGCCTGAGAACCAAACCTGGTCTGAGGCTCTGATGCTAAGCTAACAGCATGATTAGCCTGTTAGCATCTACATGAAGGATCAATAACAACATGCTGACTGTGTGTTTCTGTGTCATGTTGCTGTGTTTATGTGAAGGTGTGAGCTCTGCTATGAGTCAGTGTGAGGACAGAGAGGGGAGTCCCTCCCTCTAAAAGCCCTCTGTGTGGGGACCATGAGAGCCGGACCAAAGCTCAGAGGTAAGAGGACCGTCTCTGACTGTCCATGACTCTTCTCCATGTCAGAGCTCACACTCACATTATTCACACATCTGTGTGTGTTCAAGAACAAAGCAGCAGCACACTGCACACTCTGCTGGACCTGGACCTGGACCTGGACCTGGACCTGGACCTGCCAGCTGTGTGTCCATGAAGAGTGATCGGTCAAAGGGTCAGGGCATTAATTTCAAAGATGTTGATCCACCTGAGGGTCAAAGGTCAGAGTTAATGTCACAGCTGCAGTTTGTTTCCATCATTATTAAACATTTAAAGTGTAACATGATGTTCAGCATCATTTTTCCAGAAGAAGCTCAGAGTCAGTGTTTGTGATTCTATCAGGATCCAGGATGTGAGAGCAGACTCTGCTGGACCTGGACCCAGCTGTGTGTCCATGAAAAGTGATTGGTCGATGTTTGAGCCCATTAATTTCAAAGCTGATCAGCCATCTGATGATCAAAGGTAAGAATCACTCTGGAAGTGTCTCCATGCTGTGATGAGCTCTGCTGGACTCTTGGGGTTGTATGTGTCTGTTTGCTCTGCAGGTGGTTGATGGTTTGGAGCATCTGTAGCACAGAGTAATGCATATTTACAGTGCTGCTTCAAAGTGTATGAATCATTTAAAATCTTCTATATGTCTGCATAAATATGACTTAAACAGCTGCCTCACTGTACTAGAAAGGCAGCCCACTGAAACAAAGTATGGAAAGACATTTCAGTAATAAAACATTTAAATAAATGATAGATTCATACACTGTATGTAAATATTATTGTGCTGCCCCCTATAGTCAGCCAAAATTCTATGTTTGAGTTGAGATTGTCCTACGAGGCTTCCGTAGTAGCATAATGGGTTCCAGAGCCAAGTGGAAAGTTTCTGCTGTGTTTTTTCATCCTGCTACATGTTTTTTAGTCGTCTGAGAAAATCTGTCTGTAAGTATTATGTTTCATAAGCCCTTACCTTACGTCATGCGCTCATAGGAGGCACCTTAAGTTATTTAAGTTTAAGAAAACGTTAAAAGTGTGACGCTAATAGCGCTAGCGACCTTATGGGTTTTTCAATGCAAATTAGCATTGTGCTAATCGCTAGCGGTTTATGCATTTTTCTGTTGTCTAGCTCAGCTATGTTTTGTCGGCCTGCAGAATTCAGCATTGATCGTGTTTCGGGTCATATTTGTGCAGAAATATAGAAAGTTTGACCAACTTCCCAAAACGACTGTAGCTGTCAGCCTATATGTAGCTAGGAGCTAGTCTCCTCCTCCTCAGATTCCCAGGGTCCTGGTTTGGATTTTTGCACGTACCTCACACTGCTGATTATTCTGACTTGAACACAGCCTGTGCAGAACTTTAAGGTGGCTTCTGTTCTTCGGTGTTTTTGGTTGAATTTGGTCAAATTGTGATCAAATAAATTGTGTGATAACAGTTTTTCAGTCTCTTGTAGTGGCCATCATGGACACTGATCCAGCTCTGTGTCCATGAAAAGTGAACATTTCACAAATGTTCACAAAACCCATATTGTAATGAGGCCAGGTTAGCTCCTGTTAGCCTGCTAGCTTCAGCCTCGCCGAGCCAGTGCACATAGCCACCTGCTCCTGTTCTTATCAGCAAGAATAAAATACATGTGATGGACCGTCAGGACACAGTGGAGCATTATATGAACAGGGAAACACTGATGTAGCAGATGAGGCAGGGCATCATTATAAACACATCCACAAGGTTTGTTGTGAATTCAGAAGTTTTATAAGCAAATAAAGATAAAGGCATCTTTTTGTAAGTTAGTATTTTTAGTGTTTCAGTATTATCTGCATTAAGCAGTTTGGTTCATTTTTCTATGGGATTTGCCAGTTTTTTGTCTCTAAATGAGAGAAGGCCTCAGATATGGAGGCTGTTAGTGTAGTAGCACCAGTATGTTTGACAAAACTGTTGTTTCACTTGGAATTAGTTTCTGTTTGTCACCGAGTTTTTGTTGAATCTGTCTCTGAAATAGTCATGAAGTGTTTACTTCTGTAGGTAAAATAGTTTAACAACCTGTTAAAATCCACAGGAAATCGCAACTACTTCATATTATTATATTTCATAATATACTGATGTACTTTTTTTCACCACCCACCCACAGAAGGTGTCTCCCCCACATTTTTAATGCTTCCTACGCCACTGGTCTGCTCAGAACATAACATAAACATTACACAATGAGTTAAAAAAATACCTGTTGATTTGACACATTTTAAGACAGAAGCCGCGGGCCATAAGGTCTGACGGCCTTTATACGCTACGATGCACCGGAGTGACGCTTTTTGTTATCCAGTCTCTTTGGCAGCGAGAGGGAGAGAGAGAGAAAGAGAGGAAAACAAACCAGCATGCAAATGTAATTTATCGCGGCCGAAAAACTTATCGAGCCCATTTAATTTATCGTGCAATTAATTGATTTATTGTTTATCGCGACAGGCCTAGTCATACCCCTACACTACAGGACACAGAGCCTGAAATCATGTAATCGGGCCCGATTTCCGATCACGTGATCGGATCGGGACATCCCTATTAATGAGTGTTTCATCCTGGCTTCGATTAATGTAAAATGTGTCTTTTGGCATGTACATTTTTTTCTGTTTTCCAGAAATGTATTAAAGTTACAATCATCAATTTCACTGTGACTGAGTCTGGCCTGGAGGACCAACTGCTCAGGTAGACACAAGACAGATATTGAATTCTAACCAAACTTTAAGACTCACATTCACAACTTTACCCTTTTCCTTCTCTTTTCCCCCCTTTCTTCTCCTTTCTCTACCTCCAAAACCCTTGAAAATTACAACCCTGCAACTTGTTTCTCTCTTTAAAGTGATGTGGTGCGTCTTGAGAGTCCACATCTTGAGGAACAGAGCAATAAGCTGATTGTTCGCATCAACGCTGACCGCAATCAGCTGAAAGATATCGAGGACCGCATTGTTGAGCTTCTCTCTAACTCTAAGGGGAATATACTTGACAATGAGGAGCTCGTTCAGACTCTCCAGGAGTCAAAGGTGGGGATCTGGCAGAGATCATACCTGTCATCATTTTCGACTTTCTGATCGTTTTCCTAATTGTAATTGAAACTTTTTGTTTTTCTTGTTCTAGTTGTCGTGCTCCTCTTTCACTTCTTTTGTCTGTTTTTTCTCCACTATCTCCAGGTGACATCAGAGGCCATAAAGCATCACCTGAAGGAGGCAGAATCTACTGAGCTGATGATCTACCTTGCAAGAGATGGCTATCAGCCTGTAGCCACCCGAGGCTCTGGCTTGTATTTTGAAGTCGCCAGTCAGTGCTCCCTGAAGGACTTCAAACAGAAGAGATGAATCAGGCTTTATTTTCCTGTCTACAAAGCACACAAAATTTGTGTAAAACACAAACAAAGCTTCAACACATCACATAATTGGGTTTTTGTCTCTCTCTTGTTTATTTCATTCTTCTCTCACAGCTCTCCTCTCAATTCCACTATTGAGAAATCACCACAGAGAACTGTGCTAAGCGAGCGTTCTGAGATCCTGCTGGAAAAACTGGAACACCTATGTGTAGAGATCATGGGGCAAGAAAAAGAAGGTTGCTGAAATACTGATGCTGGATGAAAAAGGTCTCAGTAGTGTGTTGCATGAGCTACGTTTATGTTGAGTATTATATAACTGCATCTTTACACAGTGTCTTCTTTATTTACATTCAGTCGATTTTATCTGTATGTAGCTATAGTACCTTTTACAGTTTTTTCTGATTGCTTAAACACTAACAATGATTCTTATAGCACAATTTCTAAAACTATTAATAGTTATAGCAAAATCACTCACTGAGTTTGCAAAACTAAAAGCAAAAACACTGCTTTACACTCAGTTTGCACTTTTGTAACACACAATTTGCAAATGTATAAATATAATCCACTGCACAGCATCTTTTTGCTGAACTGTACACACAACTCACTGCTTTACACACAACTTCCAAATGATCAGCACCATTTTTATAACTTAGAATGCAAATGTAAATAGTAAATTAAAAAAATATATGTACAAATTTAGTAAACAACAAAGTTTTACCTTGAATGAGTGCATTAGGCCTTTTTGTACAGCTGTTTATTTATTTATTTAGTTTCTGTCTGTAAAAGTTCCCATTGTACTGGAAATAAGTGGTGGTCAAGGAGGTGACATCAAATGAGACCATGGTGTCTTCTGGGTCCATTCGGATCTTCTCTACCTTGTTCACAAAGTCCTGGGAGTTGTGGATGTGATGTGGTGTGTTACCTACCAGTGGTGTCAGGAGTTCAGCCATGTGCTTAGCCACGTTGTATGTGACTGAGTTTGTGCTGCTGACGAAGGGTCTGAGGGGGACTCCTTCCTTGTGTACCTTGGGGAGTCCATACAGGCGTGGAGTGGCTTCCCCAGGATACAGTCGGAAGTACACACACACCACACACACGTATGCACACACATGGACACATACACACGTGTACAAACACATGCACACACACTTAAAACCGCCTACTGAACACAATCCAAAACACAAGCATTTTATGCATAGGAATATAATGGGTGATTTTAGTGGTGAACAGTAGAAAATGTCAAATTTAACTATTTTTTTCAAAAATGAAACCCTTACATCAAGAAATGCATGGTTATATGTTGTTATAGTTATGATATTAAAAAATGTAGTATTATAATAGGAGTTAATGGGCCCTAAGTGGAAAATACCATTTTAAACTGCTGCTACACAAAAACTAATAATGCATCAAACTCAATATTTAGGCTAATCTTTGACCTATCCATGACAGATATAAAAATAATGCCTCAGCCACCTAACTTTTGTTTTGTGGAAAATAACTCATTTTTTGTGTTTTCTTCATAAAAAAATTACTGTGACATCAAGTAATCAAAGTGGCATTTAAAGGGTTAAATTCCTCAAAATGATTTAATGTTTGGTAGTTTTGAGCAGGGCTGAAGTTGTTTAACATATTTATGCAGAAAAAAAGTAAGAAAAAATATTAATCTGTTAATTTTTTATAGCAGTTTTTTGGAAGTGGACTTTTTGTCCCCTAATGACACAAAAGGGTAGTAAATTGGTGATGTATTTGAAAAATTTAAATTGGAATTCTAAAATGTGTCTAGAGAGAGTCTTTGTTACAAAAAATTGTGCCATATGCACCAACACAGATAAAATGGTAAAGAGGCAAAAATTACCCAAATGGACAAAAAAGTCCCCAATGACGCCTGAGGTTTAAGTGGGACCAACACTCCCCCGTAGCTTCTTCAGTTCTGCAGTGACAATGTTCTTCCTCAGCCAGTTGTTGTCTTTGTCTTGTTGTCTGTGGGTCTTGTTTTTCTGGCTTTGATGACAGCCCAGCTGGGATAGCCACAGGTTTGCAGGGCCTTCCTGATGTGAAGTTGCTCCTTCTTCCCATCTGAGCTGGTCGGTACAGTTTGAGCTCTGTGCTGCAGCCATTGCGACAGCCATCGCACCTCAGAGTGATCCAGCAGTGCCTCATGTTCAAAAAAAATATAGCCAACTAGTGGGCAAATATAAAAATTAACATTTGGAAGCCTGTAGTTTAAAATGATATCTCAACATAAAGAACTGCATATTTTATGTTAAGATAAATGGAGGGTCAAAAATGGCAGTTTCAATGGTTTTCAATGGGGCACGTTTTGTCCAGAGGGACAAATGTGTGAGTTTTTGCATAGCACAGCCATTATAGGCTAATTTAAGTAACCAAGGCTAAAATTACAAAATGTGTTAAAAATAAATATCCTTTGGCAATTTTGAGCTATGTACCTTCAACACACCTAAAATGGCTTGAAAATTAAAAATGAAATAGCGCAAAATGTCCCGAGGGTCTCCTGAGGGTTAATGTTATTCAATCGTGTATACAGACACTTTGTTTTATATCACTTGAATAGTTACAGGTCTGTTGAAAAGTATGTAACTTGAAAGGTATGTAACTTGAAAGGGTTTATATCACTTGAAGAAAAAAGAAGAAAGAGAAGAACAGATTGAAAAGGACGGTGTGGTCTGATACACAAGCCGGATCTGGATTTGTTTTGTTTCAGATGGCGTGGAAAAAAAGAAGAGAGAAAGTTTAGCAGAGAAGAACAGAATTAGCAGGACAAGAAAGAAGAGAGAGGGAGTTGGGATGGGAGAAACAAGACTGCCAGTCTTCTTCTTCAGGTAGTGATCTGTAAACAGATAAAGAAAATCATTATTGTGTTTGAAACATAGAACCTAAAAGCTACAAAGTTTGTACTATTACAATGTGAAGCTTCAGGACACTGAGCTGCTCAGGTAAGTATCTTACTTTAACATGTTGTGTATTTAAATATTTTCCATTATGGAAGTTGTTACATGAATCGACTGTATTTTCCTTTGTGAAACTTGTTACAACATGTTGGCTCTGAAACATAGTTCTATCAGTTAAATGTCAAATATACCTTATGTTTTTCACATTATAACCTCATATATATTTGCCTTGAGTTTGTGCACCCATTTACACTGTTTACAGATACTGAGAAGAATAAATTAAAGATAAACAACCACTTTGTTGTGGCAATTTTCACAGCTAAATGTAAGAGCTACTTTCAAATGACTCCTAACACACACACACACACACACACACACACACACAAATAGAGCCCTGGTTAAATCTTCTGCAATCATTTTGCCACAGAGGAATTAATGTAAATGTATCCCTCATACAACACAATGAAATAACTTTATGCATTTCAACATGTAAGGGGGCATCCATAGTAACATTTTAGTGTGATGACAATTAAGCCAAATTTCCATTTTTTTTTTTTTTTTTTTTTTTTATTTACTCAGCAATCAAGTGCTCAAAGTCTTCTGTTCTAGGTGAATATAAACAAAATGTTAGTCACAGCTCTTTCTCCCTATAAAACTGTATGTGTGTTTTCAAAGTGTAGCTTAATGTGCAAATGTCAAAAATAGACATACAAATCAGCTTTCACACAATGACTTACAAGTAACCACTAAAGCTGTAACACAGTGAAGGATTACAGCACGGAGCCTTAAATAATATGAACTTCAATCCAATGACAATACAACAGCAAATAATATTTTATAACCCAACAAAGGCTGTGACTTAAATAACTCTGACACTACTTCGTCCAGGAAAGCAGCTGTATTCAAATACAACAGTGAATACAGAGACTGACCGAGAACAGGACAAGCAAATATAAAAGTTACAAAATATATATATTTTCTTGGAAATGGCTTTGTGTGTGTCTGTCAGCATGAAGCCTGCGTTTCAGTCATTTTAACCCACTGTCTGACAACAAACACTGGTGTGGAGAATCAGGAACAGTAGTATCATGGACTCGGATGTTTGCGATACAGTTCATATGAGCAGTGAGCACGAGGGCCTGAAAGAAGCAGGGGCTGGCGACACAGAGAGGGAGAGACCGGACTTATAACTACTCAACCTTTGCTGGCTGCTTAACCTCATGAATGTGGCCACATTAACTCAGATAAGACACGCTTACATATCTTTGCTTGACAATGGTAGTAGTAAGTTAATGAAGTTAACAAGATACCAGCTATAGTCTGTTGAAACTAATGCTAACGCTAATGCTAGTGGCACAGATACAGGCATACTAATTCCCTTTGCAGCTGTAATTCCTATAACTGTAAATCATCTCAACTTATCATGACAATATTAAAAGACTGAAACTCAATGTCTGTTTATAAAGTAAAGGTTTATATTGATCATCCTTCAGGGACTCTTCCCAAACAGCTGGCTCCAGAGGCAAAACGGTTTGGTGTTGAGTTTTAAGAGTGACACCGTCAGAACCCAAACCATTTTTCCTTCTAACTGGTGGCAGAATTATCTCAGCGAGATGGAAGGTGCAGACATTGCAGCAATGTTTAACCAACCAATGTTAAACTCAGAAACAGACTGAAAACCACTGCAATTTGAGAGGCTAACATGCTCAATTTATTCGGAATTAGAAAATTCTGAATACAAGTTTGATAGAGCAGCATCTAATGAGTGTTTTAAAACTAAAAAGTAGCTTGAGTCTGTAGCTTGAAATTTGTAGGAGAAGATACATTTGGCAGATGACCCTTGTTGAAGGGCTCTCTCATGAACTTCAATGTTAAATGGCTTTTGAATTTTTATTAATATTTTGAACATATTTGAACAAATCTGAATACAAGTTTAATAGCCCTTGAAGAGCTGAACAGAATGATGTCTGAACAGTTTGTGTAGCTGAAAGCATGTGGAACTAGTTACATGTCAAAGTTGAAGGTGGTTTTGAAGGCTCCTCCATAGACTCCCATGTTAAAAATATTGGTATTGATATTGGGTAATATTTGAAAATTTATAATTTTGTGAAAAAAATCTTGAAGTTGATCCGGAATGTCCTCTGTGAGATGAACATTTTGATAGTTAAATGGTTGAAATCGGTGAATGTATGCTGAAGATACGCTGCGCCAAAAAATGTACGGAAGAATAAGAAAGAAGAAAGAGGGTGAAGAACAATAGTTTGATTGTTGCCTAGCAACAGCAATCATACTAATCAACTAAAAACAAATGCAATGCATGATGGGTAGTTTTTAAATGTCAACATGTTTACATGTCTCCATGGTGATGTGAAGTGCTTTGATGACAAGAGTTCCATTCACAGTGTGTCTTTGAGCTTCTGTTACATACTGAGAGGAGCCAGGCAACAAATACAGAGAAAATATAAAGTCTGCAAAGTCAACATGACTCAAAAAGATGGGGAATTAGTTTACAAGGATCTCCTTGACCAGGAGCTTTTCTGTGACGCCGTCATCAGAGTGGAGGAGGTTGACTTTAATATCCACAAAGTCATCTTGGCGAACTGCACCCCTTACTTCAGGTGAACTGATTATCTCAATTTTAAATGAATGTGTTAGTAACCTTTACATAGGGAGACAAAAACAAGGATTTGTTGTAGTTCATGATGTGAGTGTTGGAGATTATTCACTGCAGTCTTGTTTTTATAGCTCACAGTGTTTCAGTATGTTTGCTGATATTGTTGTGATGACTAGTCAACTGCTGGGGAAAATGTTGTCAGCCTGACCTCATAAAGAAAGCAGCAGCAGTCCTTAATGTTTGAACATGACAAAAACAACCGGTGAACAAGTGTGTGTTAATCTGCTGGCCCCAGGTGGGACTTGGATGATAGGACATGTTTGACATGTTGACATTAAAGCATCTAATAGTGATTTCTCCCTCTATAGACTAAACTTATTTTATCTTAAACTTAAACTTGATGTATAGTTTAGAAGTCATAAGTGAATTAGATAATGTTACAGCAAGCAGATTTAGACCTTTAACTAGACTGTTGAATATAGTTACCCGTAAATCCACCAGTGACTTGTGACTAATTTTAGTATCTATTTTAAAAACTGAAATGCATCAAAGTGGTGTATAATGTTGTGGAACTTTCACTCTTTTCGCTCTCTTCACACGCTGGTCTGAACCTGACAAGAAAGTCTACATTATTCCTGACCTATCCTCAGACATGATGGAGCTCATCATTGTGTTTGCATACACCGGCTCTGTTAACGTGACAGAGTCCAATGCACGGAGGCTTTTCATGGCAGCGGATTACCTCAATATAGTGAAGCTGGTGCAAATATGCTGCAACTTTTTTGAAAAGACACTCTGCCCAGACAACTGCATCGGCATCTGGCAGTTCACAAAAACCTACCATGCCCCTGAACTGCACCTCAAGGCTTTCCACTGGCAGTTCACAAAAACCTACCATGCCCCTGAACTGCACCTCAAGGCTTTCCACTATGTCCTCAGTCACTTTGAGGATGTAGCTTTCAGTGAAGAGTTCCTGCAGCTCTCGGCCCAGGATGTCAGTGACATCATCAGCTATGACAACCTCAATGTGAGACAGGAGGCAGCTGTGTTTGAGGCCATCATTCGGTGGATCACACATGAACCTCAGGAACGAGAAGGATACGCAGATCTTCTCTTGTCAGAGGTACTTTATATTATACATTATAATTTTCACTTTATAGGTTAATCTATTTCAAGACAGTGACTGAAGCCAACCTCAGCCCAATAGAGGGTTATCAGTTATTAGATGTGCTCCATGTCATGATGAGGGCCAGTACAGCCATCCTTTACCATTTTATTGGCCAGAAGGTGCAATATCATCTATTCTCATGAGTGATAATAGAAAGCAACACAGACTACCTGAGTGACGCATTGTGCTCATGTGCATGCTGGTCTTCTGGGTGACTCTGAAAATGGAGAATTTATACAAATCATCCTGGAGGCCCCGGGGAAGACCCAGGACGCAGTGGAGAGACTATGTCTCTCGGCTGGCCTGGGAACGCCTCGGGATTCCCCCAGAGAAGCTAGAGGAAGTGTCTGGTGAGAGGGAAGTCTGGGTGTCCCTGCTTAGACTGCTGCCCCCTCGACCCGGCCCCGGATAAGTGGTTGAAGATGGACGGATGGATTATTATTAGTACAAGTACATAAACCAATAAGGAACATGTACATGTAATGCTGCCTATTTGCATAAGCTTTGTGTGCAGGTTAATGCAACTCAGAAAATCAATAAGCTGATAATGATACTATGATAGATGAAGGGAGGAGAGTAATGAGAGTAATGAAAAAAATATATTAAAGATAAGACTTTTAAGATGGCTCAGTCCATCCTGACCAGTGGTGGAGGAAGTACTGAAGCTTTGTACTCAAGTAAATGTACAAATACCCAGCAATATATATACTCAAGTAAAAGTAGAAGTGCTCCATCAACAATCCTACTTAAGTAAAAGTCTTAAGTACTTTTAAATGTACTTAAATTATCAAAAGTAAAAGTACTCACACACTGAATATATATTATTGATTTCCATTGCAAAGGATCTGAACAGGTTAAAATAATCAAACAAATCATCTTTAAATTAAAATGGACCCTGTGTAGTTAATGTACATGTTCAGTCCAGAAGCAGCTATGGACAGGTCTGTGTGTCATGAGGCAGGCTGTGGGCATCAAGTGAACAGAGAGGCTGCTGATAACAAACAGGTATTCAGCATTTTTACTGTGTCAGTATTCCTGCTGTAGATTCATGTTATAATTTATGTTAATCAGACATTAATGGATGGACCTGTGTTAGCAGACAGCAGCAGACAGTAACGTAACTAGTTAGCTAACTGAGCCAGAGCACCGGCATCATGACTGCGGCTCATTATAGAAACACAGCTGGCAGCGTGACACCACCTTCATGCAGAGTCTGACCTCACATCAGTCCAGCACTGTGTCCATCACATGGAACAAGTAACTACAGACACTGTAGAAATGTAGTGGAGGAGAAAGTACAGGTAACAGCTGCAACATGGAGTAAAAGTATAAAGTATGTAATATTATTTTTACTTTAGTAAAGTATAAATACTTAAAAATTTACTTAAGTACAGTAACAAAGTACAAATACTTAGTTACTTTCCACCACTGATCCTGACTGACTGCCACGATGTAGAACAAAGAGAATGAAGGCCTCGTTTGTTCCGGTTGCTAATAGCATTTCAAATAACTGACCATTATTTTGTTTTACTTGTTGTATTTATGGTGTTGTTCTTTATTAGGAACCATGATTTTTTTATGTATTTTTATTTATTCGGACACAGTCTGTTAAGTTATATCCTCTTTATTCTCTGTATTGTTGTAGGTCAGGCTGAGCATGATGCCTACAGAGTACATACAGAGTCACGTGCTGTCCAATAAGCTGGTGACAGACAACTTGAGGTGCCAGGCCATGGTCTCTGAGGTCATCAAATGCAAAGACAGAATCCTCGGTCGGCCTCGTCTGCCTTCTGCCATCCTATTGGCCATTGGAGGCTGGAACAGCAGCATGGATCTAACTAATGTAATCGAGGCATTTGACGTCCGTGCAAATCACTGGATGAACATAACAAACCTTTCTGAGCCTCCTCGTGCCTGTCATGGTGCAGCCTACCTCGGTGGGTATGTCTACTGTGTTGGTGGCTTTGCCCGGATTTTGATGCCCACCAATAGTGTGTGCAGGTTTGGCCTGAGCACACGGACGTGGCAAGAGGTGGCACCGATGCACTATCGCCGCAATTATGTGAGTGTGACTGTGTTGAACGGGTGCATCTATGCCATGGGAGGCTATGATGGGCACACAAGTCTCAGCAGTGCTGAGTTCTACCAGCCAGAAACCAACCAGTGGCTTCAAACTGCACCCATGCATGAGCAGAGGAGCGACGCCAGCTGCACAGCACTCAACGGCAAGGTGGGTGGAACACAATGGAACATACCAGAGAACAGAAAGATCTGTTTACTAAACACTGCTGCCAGTTTGAGCCAACAAAAATGACAATTTCTTATTGTCCACCCCCACCCCCCCTTTTTGTATTCAGATCTACATATGTGGTGGATATGACGAGAATGAGTTCCTGCAAACAGCAGAGTGCTACAACCCAGAGACCAACCAGTGGACCCTGATCTCTCCCATGAGCAGCCGGCGCAGTGGACTAGGAGTCAGTGCATACAACAACCATGTTTATGCAGTAAGTGCATGAAAGAAATGTGTGACCAGCTTTCATCAGCGCTTTAAAGCAGCTAGTTTTTTATGTGACAATTGAATTGATAAGTGATGCATCTTCTTCTCATCTTTGACTCCAAAGGTTGGTGGCTCTGATGGAACAGCCTTTCTGCAGACCGCTGAGGTCTACAACCCTCACACCAACACCTGGCACAACGTGTCCTCCATGATGACCCCCCGCTGCAACTTTGGCATCGAAGTAGTTGAGGACCGGCTCTTTGTTGTCGGGGGCAACAATGGCTTCAACACCACCACCTCTAATGTTGAGTACTATGACAGTGAGACGAATGAGTGGTCTCAGGCCTGCGACATGGACGTCGACCGCATCGCTCTGAGCTGCTGTGTGCTCTCTGGTCTTTCCAACATGGCCGACTACACCATCCCTTGTGATTCGTGATTTCTGTAAATCTTGTATAAATATGAATGAATGAATGAATAAATGTATAAAGTGATGTAACAATTCTGTCACAGTACCTGGCTGTAAATGTATATCATCTGTTTATTCCACTCTTATGCAGTCTGCATGTATGTTTTAGGCTCGCAGTTATGATGTACACATCTGGATTACTAGACCTGTCCCATCCACCATACAGTATGGTAAATTACATTTAATCATATTTGTCTATCTACTGGTTATATATCTAGCGTTTGCTCAGTAACTGGTATATTAATTATGATCAATAATATGGTTAAACAGCAGCTTACCGTCACCTCCCCACTGCGCTCTCCCAGCCTGAAGAAAATGAGCCGTCACCGGTTTTGCTGCCGCTGGAGCCGCCTCTCCTCTTCCTCCAACAACAAATAAATATATTAAAAAAATCCAAATTTCTAAATCCACACTGTTGTCCCACTTGTTGTGTAGTCCGTGTTGTGTCGCTGTCGCTGCTTTTGTTTTTCCTGGGGCAAAATTTATGACGTCGCGCCACAATCAGGAAGTGATTTGAAGGCCAGACTGTCCCATTTGTGTCATCAGGGACAAAAATGTCCGCTTCTAAAAACCGCTCTAAAAACTTAACAGATTCATATTTTTCTGCATAAATATGTGGAACAACTTCAGGACTGCTCAGAACTACCAAACATGAAATCATTGGAGGAGTTTAACGCTTTAAATGCCAGTTAGATTGCATGATGCAAATATTTCATGTAAAATGCACAAAACAAGTCATTTTACAAGTTGGGAGGCTCAGGCATTATTTTATATCTGTCATGTCAAAGTTTATCCAAAATATTGAGTTGGAGTTATTAGTGTTTGTATTGCAGCAGTTTTAAATGGTGTTTTCCACTTAGGTCCATTAACTCCTATTATAATACTACATTTTAATATCAGAGCCATAACAACATGGAATCATGCATTTCTTAATGTAAGGGTTTCATTTGTGAGGACATGTCAAAGTTCATGATCATAAATTCAGCTTCACATTCTTCATTTCACTGCTTCTAAGACAAAAACATGTTCTGACCTGAAATCACAGTCAGTGATTCAAATGAAAGTGAAACATCATCAACATTTAAAGCACAAAGTTGAAGCTGCTGTCACTTCCACACACTCTGCTTCTACACACAGCACAGACTCACTGAGGAACCAGAATCCAACCAGAACCCAGCATGTAGAGGCTGAGTGAATGTGGTGCTGAAGGTGTGGAGGTGGATCAGTGTGTCAGAGGAGACTCTGTAGAAGGACAGAGTGCCAGCAGGACAGTCCACATACACTGCTGCTCTGTCAGAGACAGAGGAGGAGGAGATGAATGTTACTCTGTTATTGTGACAGACAGAGTAACCATGACCAGAGCAGCTCAGACTCCAGGACTGATTGTTTCCTCCAAACATGCAGTCATCACTGTTTCCTTTCCTTCTGATTCTTCTGTAACTCACTGATATATAAACCCATCCTCTCCTCTCGACCTCCCAGTAACAGCGACCAGTCAGAACATTTCTACACAGCAGCTGATCCCACTCATCAAATCTGTCTGGATGATCAGGATATGGCTCCTCCTCTCTCACACGTGTCACCTTCCTGTTGTTGTCAGACAGTTTGAGGTTTGTGTTCACTGAGTTTGTGTCGACTTCAAGTTGACAGAAATCTGATGGAGAGAAAAAGACACAGCTGCAGTTTATCATCTGACACATCTGATGGCTTCATTCTGTCTTTACTGACTGATGTGTTGTTCATTCATACAAAGTTTATCATCAGACTTTTTGTCACTAATGTTTGAATGAACAAACACACAACTATCAGCTTTGTGTTCAAACACAAACTGGATATTTGCAGCAATGTGAGTAAAGACAGACGACACATTTAGAACATGAGAAGAACAGCAGCATCAACTGTATCATTGGATAAAGAGCATCATCCAAAAGCTCCTTCATCAGAGTCTGGAGGAGGATCTGGACTGAAAGACCAGACTCAGACCTCCTGATCTATCCTGATATTGTTCCACTGTTACTATTGTAAATACTTATTCCGCTTCTGTATTATTCTCCTTCTTCTGGACACATTTTCAGAAGAACTAGTCCCACAGCTTTAATGTGAGCGACCTGAAACTTTTACAGGACGTCCGGCTGTACCGGGACACCTGTGCAATGACTTTTCTTTCCGTTCCGACGTACGGTTTTCACGTAAATCGCAAAAAACAGTGGGCGAACGACATAGACGGTGAATGGGGAGAGAGAGGAAAAAGGCAAAAGTCACAAAACCAGGGAGGAAGCTGAAAACTGAGGGAGCCGTTTCCATGGTAACCTCCACAGGTGCTCTGACTGACTTCTCTGATTACATCATCAAAGATGGCCGCTCCCATTAACAATGCATTGGGTTCATTCAAACAAATGTAACTTCACTGTATTGATCCATACAGAGGCAGACACAAACACACACACATACACACACAGATTTTCAAAATAAAAGCCTCCAAATCATTACAGACCTTACTAGGCCTGGTAAACTACATACAAGCCACCCAGAAATATGCAGACACACACTATACACACCTGCCAACACACAAACATGGATTTTCAAAATAAAAGACCCTGCACAATAACAGGATATGCTGACGTGTAGATTTTCAAAATAAAACACTTATACATGTTTTAACATGCATTAGGGTTTGGTGGTATATAATGGGGCGGACCGGCAGCAGAGTGTGGGTGAGCGCGCATTGGCCCACTCAAAATGTCTTGTGAAATTTTCTAGGTTATATATACAATAGTTATTTCTATTTTCTTTCCTGTTTAGTTCTTCTGTCCTTATGTTCCTTTCTTTGGTTGGGATTGTTGGTGCATTATCATTGAGGGTTCTTCCTGTAGAACAGACCAAAAGTCCAGTTCATATGTTCACTGGGCCGAAGCCTCTGTCATAAAATCAATAATGTCATAATATGCCACCAGTACTGTTGTCCACAGGATGAAATCACACGTTTAAAAATGATTATTTATATATATTTAACATTTCACCACAAGATGGCAGCAAACATGGTCAAACTCTCACCACCCTGTTTGCCAGTGATCTGTGTTTTTATTGCCCATTTCTAAAATGGCAAGTGTAAGTAAGAAAAGGAAGGTTGACAGCGAAGGCCGAAGTTTCAGGACAAGTGGAAATGGAAGAAGAATGTGAGGGCAAGACATCTTGCACATTGAAACCTGTGTTGGAGCCAGACCTGCCCCCTTTACTGCAGCTGAGAGCCCAGTCTCTTCCTTCTCATCAGAGGTCCCTCGTTAATCGCGGGGTTACGTTCCAAAAACAACCCGCAAAAGGTGAAATCCGTGAAGTGATGGGCTTTATTTTTTACAGTTATTCTAGATGCTTTAAGGCTGTGAACCCCTCACTACACACTTTATACTCCTTTCTCTCTGTTCAAACACTGTCAGAGTTCAAACCTTCATAAAAATAAGTCCAGTGTTACAGAATGAAACCAAAGCACAAAGCAAAATAAAAGGAAATATAATAAATGAAGATTAAAAAATGGTTTGTGAAATGGAAGTTGTGGCGGCTGCACTAAAATGAATGATAAGTTAATGTGGTCTGTTCAGAGCTGTCAGTAAAAGCTTGTTTAACTGGGTTCGGCTGTCCCGCCTAACAAGTGAAGAGATTGCTTCCAAAACGCTATAAATCCAGAAAAAAGTGTTTTCTTTCCCAAAAAGGGTTTATATGAAACTTCTAGTTTATGTTTCAAACTGTAATATATCATCATGAGTTTGTCATAACATCAAAAAATCTAATCTATATTTTGAATTTAAACATTTATTAAACAATCAAATCTTTTTTCCACCCAAAAAGCTATAAATCCATTTCATCAAAAAAACTCATTTTATGTATTTATATATGTATTTCTAATAATATTATTTCGCCGGCTGTCAGTTGATCCGCATGAAAAACAAAAGTTTTTCTCTTTAATATGTGAACAGGAAGTGGCCGGTATTTTCCCTCCAGCTGAGTTTCGGGATTCTGTATGGAAGGCTTCCGCTTTTTTCCCATGGAAGAAAAGAGGACTGCCTCATGGATACTGTCAAAGTTATTCATGTCACACAGCTAAAACACTCATTTAAAAGATGCCTGGACATACTTTCTATCTACTGACAGGGCTCCGCCATGACAGTTGGAAAGCTGCCCTGTGATTGGTTGAATGGAAATGCTGCATTGTGCTGAAAATCAGGGCGTTTGTAGCAGATTGGGAAAAAAGGGAAGAAGCGGTACAGGGAAACATGGCGGATAACGTGTTTTGTTACTAATTGATTAAAAGCTTTAAATAGAGACCCCGTGTGAAACTTATTTTGGTGGTAACTCGTTTTCTTAAACAGTGGCGTTTCTCGCCCTAACCCTAATAATGCTGCTCACAGCTCAGTGTCTCAGTGTCTTCACTCTTCAGTCCATCAGTCCAGTCTGACCCTTTGGATGAGATTCTTTGTGTCTGAGTCCTGCCTGCTTTTGGACTGTGGAGCTGTTTATTCCTGTGTTTGGACCTTTTCAACCCTTTGTGGTCTCTTATTGGATTTTGTCTTTTGTCTGCTTTGGTTGTCTGTTATGTCCCAGGCTGAGGGGAAACCCACACACAGCATGTCTGCACCTCCCCACTCGTCCCCACTCTCAGATCGGCAGCTACACAGGCTGGTTTCAGTGTTAGGCTGCAGTTCATGAACTCAGAGCTGAGCAGTGCCCAAACAAACACAGAGACACTACAACACACTAAAGCTCCCTAACAAGAGAAAAAAGGAAAACCAATGACAAAGCTGGAACCTAAAACTCCTGCTGGGGAGTAATAAACTCCAGTAAACACCAAAGAAATCCAACCGCCGAGGCTGCGCTACAACAGCTCTGATGGACTGATAGAACACTGACTCATGCACAATAACATGAGGAAAGACTGAGTCAAACTTACACTTCCTCAGCCCAGGTTTTAACCACTGCTCTCCACCATGCTCCACCCTGCAGGAAGAAACACAGTCAGAATGATTTTCTAACCAACATGAGTCCAAACTGCTGATCAACATGAAGCAGAGTTCCTCAGTTTGTCAGAGACACACAAACAGACTGAAACTCATCTGTGTCGACTCCAGAAGAGTCTCTCCTGATCTGCTCTGTGTTTATTCATGTCCTCCATTCTGTGAAATATTGCTCTCTGTCAGTGCTTTACTGTAAAATCCTCTTCATGCAGCAACAGTGTAGGTTTGATCTCAGCATTGTGCATTTATCCAAAGCAGCAAACAAGCCACACTGTCTCTGACTGTTTGTTCCTTTCACTCTATATGCAAACACAAGCCTGGTTCACATGTGTCATGGATGGAAGAGTTTCTGACACACTTCAAATAAATACATTCACTCATGTCTGTGTGTAGTTTTTACAGTGATAATATTGTAGTGTCTCCCTGCTCTCTGTCTCTGACTGAAGGAACTCCTCCTTCTACCATTGTGTTGTTGTCTCCTCTGAAGCTTCACATATGGATTGTTTCAGGAACATTTGTTTGTGGAAATAATTCAGTGGTTCTTACAGCTGAGGACATTAATAAGTAGGGCATCATTTTGTATTTGATCTGCACTAAGTGTGACTGAAAATCAGTCTGTTTGTATTTTGACATGAAGAACGTGTATAAAGAAAAGTGAAGTTAACATGATGGACACTAAATGATGGAGGAAGATGAACATCAGGGATCAGTGATTATTTCTTCTCTGCAGTTTCAGTCCATCCATCAACAGCTGTGGATATATGAGCTAAACTGACAGACTGAGGAGGACTCATGCTCTGTGGTCTCTGTGTACCTGAGAGTCTTCAGACTACAATCTGGACTGTTGAGTAAAGCAGACAGCAGCTCCACTCCTGAGTCTCCTGGATGATTGTAGCTCAGGTCCAGCTCTCTCAGATAGGAGGGGTTGGAGGTCAGAGCCGAGGCCAGAGAAGCACAGCCCTCCTGTGTGATCAGACAACCTGACAGACTGGAGGTACAAAACATGTCATGAACTCAAGAAGAAAGAAGGAAAATCCAACAGATCTTCAACATGAACATGAAGCAGAATTTAACTGATTGTTATGTGCTGGTACTGGTTTGTTGTGTGTGTATGTCTGTTATGTGTGTCTCTTTGTTTTCTGTGCAGGTTCCCATGTGCACTTCTGGTGAACCAAGTGGACTCAGCTGTTGATGATCCACTTGGTTCACCAGAAGTGCACATGGGAACCTGCACAGAAAACAAAGAGACACACATAACAGTCATTAACGTAACACAGATCATCAAAAAGCTGGATCCTGACCTGAGAGTCTTCAGTCCACAGTCTGGAGTCTCCAGTCCACGAAACAGCTGCTTCACTCCTGAATCCTGCAGGTCATTATTATCCAGGTCCAGCTCTCTCAGACTAGAGGACTGGGAGCTGAGGACTGAGGACAGAGCTTCACAGCTTCTCTCTGAGAGGTTACAGCTGCTCAGTCTGAAATAAATGCAAATGAATCCTTACTGACACATTAGTGAATGACTGAATGAGCGAATGAATAAATGCATCAATAACCAGTTACAAAATTTGTTCTAAATAATGAAAATCAAGGTGTTTTTACTAGAGATGGGCGATCCTGAAAATTCCAGCATCTATCCGATATCTAGTAAATACAGGGCCAGTATTGCTGATACCAGTACCGTTTCTTTTAATTAGAAATTTAATCAGTTGATCATAATTAGGAGAATAACACACAAGAAACATTTGTTAAGTCAATCAAGCTGCAAACAAAAGTGCAGAACTGTATATGTGTATGTATTCTGTTATATTCTGTTAGTCACATTATTCTGTTAATTAATCAAACATTCATTCACCTTGTGTTTATTTCTATTTATTTTTTATATTTTGCTCTTCTTACGTGTGCTGTTGCTGTTGTAACACTGTGAATTTCCCCTGCAAGGGACTAATAAAGGATTCTTCAGAATCTTATCTTATAACTTGTATGAAACTATAACTTCACAATCATGCCAGTGATGCTCCTTGTGACAGCCATGGCTGTTTGTGAATAATCTAGGTGAAATAAAATAATGAAGATAATTTTTTAAAAGTTTAAAACCTGCCTGCAACCTAGCCTATATATAAAGAATCAAGATTCTTCAACGTTTATCACAAAAGCATAGTTATATTAAGCATCATTAGAGCCGCTGTGGTAGACCTGTCTCAATTGAAATATGTCAGTTCTCTGTTTGACCAGGAGGTGGAGCATGTGGTGTTGGGGAGGTATAAGAAGGGAAGGAAGTAATCACTTGGGGGGGGGGGGGGGGGGGGGGGGTTGGCTGGAGGAAGCACAGTTTTTCACAGTTTTTCACAGTTTTCCGACCGTCATGATGTATTTGGCGACATGGCGATGTTAGAATAAATATGCACTTCACACTGCACTGACGCGTCAGGAAGAAACCACCGGCATTACAGCAACAACAGCGAACTAACAGCATGCAGTGACTGGTTTATTTTTACAACAATATTGAAAAACATATATAAACTTATATAATTTGTTATTAGATATATTTTGGAATTTGAGTAATATATGGTCACAGTTTACTCATTTTGCTAAAATCTTATCACCACACTCAGAAAGACACCATTAAATAATGCTGCAGATTACTCAATCTAAACTTTCACTTCTTTAAATAAGCTACCTAGACATTGATACTATCGATATTTAGATCGATTCGCCCACCCCTACTTCTTACTTGTGTAGAATTCAGTGCACATTAGTGTCAATCCGAAAGCCTCCACATGTCAACACATGAACTGCATGTAGACAAGCTTCAAACATAATGTTAAGGTATGCATTTAAATGATCAACAACCAGAACCTGACCTCAGTGATTTCAGACCACAATGAGCACTCTCCAGTCCAGCACAAAGAAGCTTCACTCCTGAATCCTGCAGGTCATTATTATTCAGATCCAGCTCTCTCAGACTAGAGGACTGGGAGCTGAGGACTGAGGACAGAGCTTCACAGCTTCTCTCTGAGAGGTTACAGCTGCTCAGCCTGAGAAAAAAAAGATTGAACACAAAGTCAATGTTTTGTTGTTCATATAAAAATCAACCATGTTTGAAATGGTTCATAAATCCACCTACAGAACTTTGTTGGAGGCTTTGACCACTGGCAGCAGCCTCAGAAGAGCCTCCTCTGAAGCAGAGTATTTCTTCAGGTCAAACACCTCCAGATCTTCTTCTGATGACAGTAAGATGAAGCCCAGAGCTGACCACTGAGCAGGAGACAGTTTATCTGTGGAGAGACATCCTGATCTCAGGGACCATTGGATCTCCTCCACTAGAGAACGATCATTCAGTTCATTCAGACAGTGGAACAGATTGATGCTTCTCTCTGCAGACACATTATCACTGATTTTCTCCTTGATGTACTGGACTGTTTCCTGATTGGTCTGTGAGCTACTTCCTGTCTGTGTCAGCAGGCCCCGTAGAAGAGTCTGATTGGTCTCCAGTGAAAGGCCCAGGAGGAAGCGGAGGAACAAGTCCAGGTGACCATTTGGACTCTGTAAGGACTTGTCCACAGCACTCTGGTGGAGGTGTTTTAGTTCAGGTTTGTTTCTAAAGCCTTCAGACTCCACAGATGTTGTTTGTTGTTGTTCCAGCAGGTTGACAGCAGAGCTGCTGAAGGTCAGATGGACATGAAGAGCAGCCAGAAACTCCTGAACACTCAGATGGATGAAGCAGAACACCTTGTCCTGGTACAGGCCTCTCTCCTCTTTAAAGATCTGTGTGAACACTCCTGAGTACACTGAGGCTGCTCTGATATCGATGCCACACTCTGTCAGGTCTGACTCATAGAAGATCAGGTTTCCTTTCTGCAGCTGATCAAAAGCCAGTTTTCCCAGAGACTGGGTCATCTCCTTGCTCTCTGGACTCCACTGTGGATCTGTTTCAGCTCCTCCATCATACTTGATCTTCTTCACTTTGGTCTGAACCACCAGGAAGTGGATGTACATCTCAGTCAGGGTCTTGGGCAGCTCTGCTCCCTCTCTGGTTTCCAACATGTCCTCCAGGACTGTAGCAGTGATCCAGCAGAAGACCGGGATGTGGCACATGATGTGGAGGCTTCGTGATGTCTTGATGTGGGAGATGATCCTGCTGGCCTGCTCCTCCTCTCTGAACCTCTTCCTGAAGTACTCCTCCTTCTGTGGGTCGGTGAACCCTCTGACCTCTGTCACCACGTCCACACAGTCAGGAGGGATCTGATTGGCTGCTGCAGGTCGTGTGGTTATCCAGAGACGAGCAGAGGGAAGCAGCTTCCCCCCGATGAGGTTTGTCAGCAGCACATCCACTGAGGTGGACTCTGTGACATCAGTCAGGGTCTCATTGTTGTGGAAGTCCAGAGGAAGTCGACACTCATCCAGACCATCAAAGATGAAGACCACCTGGAGGTGCTGAAAGCTGCAGATTCCTGCTTCTTTGGTTTCAGTGAAGAAGTGATGAACAAGTTCCACCAAGCTGAACTTTCTCTCTTTCAGCACATTCAGCTCTCTGAAAGTGAATGGAAATGTGAACTGGATGTCCTGGTTGGCTTTGTCTTCAGCCCAGTCCAGAGTGAACTTCTGTGTTAGGACTGTTTTCCCGATGCCAGCCACTCCCTTTGTCATCACTGTTCTGATTGGTTCCTGTCTTCCAGGTGAGCCTTTAAAGATGCCTTCTGGTCTGATGCTTGTTTCTGGTCTGTGTGCTTTCCTGGATGCTGCTTCAATCTGTCTGACCTCATGTTCCTCATTGACCTCTGCAGTCCCCCCCTCTGTGATGTAGAGCTCTGTGTAGATCTGGTTCAGAAGGGTCGGCTCTCCTGCTTTAGCGATCCCCTCAAACACACACTGGAACTTCTTCCTCAGGTTAGACTTGAGTTTACGTCCACACTCTGCAGCAGGAGTTCCTAAACAAACAATAAATGTCATTAATAAGTGAACGCTACAATAAATGTGTCAAATAAATATTTTCTGTCTCCATGAAATCTGTTCATCAGTTGTAGACAAACAGTTTGTGTTTTCAGTCAGAAGAATTCACAGATGTCTGCATCATATTAACAGCAGAGTGTGTAAATGTAAACTTCATTTCCTCTTTCCATCATGTTAAAGCTCTTCAAATCCTCTTACTGCTCTGCAGACGCTCAGCCAGCTCCTCCTGCTTCATCCTCCTCAGGAAGTGCACTGTGATCTGCACTAATGACTCTCTGCTGCTCCTCTGCTCTTCATCCTCCTCATCCTCCCTCTGACTCTCTGAGCATTCTGGGTAATCTGGACTCAGGAGCTTCTGGATCTTCTTCAGCTCATCCTTCACAAACCTGACAATGTTCTCCTCCAGCAGCTGGAACAGAACAACAGAGTATAAACTCTCAGACTTTGAGGAGCAGAATAACAGTTTAGTGTTTCATGATATTACAGCTTATGTTCATACATGTATTACTTGAATCTACAACATTAGATATGAAGTGTTGTGTATGCACAGCTGCTGTAGTTATAAGTATTACTACCACAGTTCTGTCTCTGTGAATGCTTGCTCAGGGGTCAGGCTCTGGGTCTCTGTAGAGCACCAGGACTGTTGTGTTGTAGTTAGAAGCTGTTTGTACTCACCATAAATATGGCGTCCTGAGCAGGAGTCTGAACACTGGGTTGCTGCAGTCTGTGACAGAAACATCAGCATTTAACAACACAATCACTTCACTAAGTGTTTTGATGTGTTTTCACTTTAAACAGATACACAACAGTCAACAGACTGGTGACAAACAAGCATTGTTGTATTAAAACTGAAAACTATCCCAACTCCACACATCCAGCTCATGTTGAACCTGTTGCTGCTGCTTTAATGACTGAAGCACAGCTTTAAGAGTTCCATTCCACTTCCACTGTCATCATATGTTCACATTGATTTAGACCAGGGGGGTTCAATTAAAGTCCCTGAGGTCCAGCTGTTCACATTTCCTCCAAGTCAAAGGTCTGAGCTGATGTCTAGCTTGTGTCTTATTAGCTTCCCCTATGTCCACATGTTCATGTGTTTCAGTAATATCTATTGTCAGTTTTCAATGCAGGAAATGTTTACCTGGGGCACAGCTAGCTCTGTTACCATGAATAAAAGTAGTCCCAGGCAAATACATTGAAGGCCTTTATTTCAGATGAAAGAAACTGAAACCTGACTGACTGAAATGTGTAATTTGTTCTTCTTCACATATTCTGCTTTAATGGCTGCCAGCACAGCTTTAAGAGTTCAGTTGAATCCAGTGGCATAGGCCACTTAATGACTGTTTCAGAGACAGATTCAACAAAAACTCGGTGACAAACAGAAACTAATTCCAAGTGAAACAGTTTTGTCAAACATACTGGTGCTACTACACTAACAGCCTCCATATCTGAGGCCTTCTCTCATTTACAGGGACAAAAAACTGGCAAATCCCATTGCCATTGGCTGTTGCCCTTCTAACCTCGGCCCTCTTCTTCTTCTTTGTTTTTATAGCGGTTTGGTAACAAACTGACTTTTTCACTGTTTCAGACAGAGACGATGCATTTGCAATTTGCGCAAATTGTTGTTCTGCGGAAGTTTACAGCTGGCTGTAAACGAGGCTTTGCTGAGCCAAAGGAGTATATCTGAGTGTGTGTCAATTGGGCGAAAAAACCTCTCCCAAGTCGCTACCTCCCGTCTGGCGGAGTTGCAGACACGACTAGGAGTGAAAACAGCACGGCTGCAGCCAGACATATCCACGCGATGGAACAGCACGTTTTACATGCTGAGGAGCACCAAAAGCGAGCGCTCTCAGTCTATGGAGTAGATTATCAGCTACCTGCAACTCTGAGCGCAAACCAATGGACACTAGTCGATCCGTGTGAACAGCTGACTAGAGACAAGAACGCTGGGCCCAGACTGGAGAAGCAACAAGTCCCGTTTTCCAACCCCTGCCCATCTTGCACGTAAATACCTCTCTGCCCCGTGCACTGGCGTTGACAACGAGCGCTTGTTTTCTGCTGCTGCACATGTGATTGATGATAAAAGAAACCGAAATTTATCAATTACATGTTTGATTTTAGTGCATTACATTTATGTCTGAAAGCTTTATTTTTGTATTATATCATGCACTTGTTAATGACTGGGTTAACGTTGACACTGATTTGACACATTTCATTTTGATTTCAGAGAAGTAACTGAAAAGTAACTGGAAATCCTTGGTCTATTGTGAATTAAAGCAGCCATAGGCTTTTGGTTCTGTAGAACCCTTTATTTTATTGTTAACAGAGTTTTACTAACTTGAAATAACAATAAAGGTTCATTTGAAGAATTGGAACTATTGTTGTTTGTTATCGGTATCGGCTACAAGAAGCAGGAAGTTATCGGTTATTGTTATCGGTTGTAAAAAACAGTTATTGTGCATCCCTAATAAGAATAGGAGTAGGTGGCTGTGCACTGGCTAGGCGAGGCTGAAGCTAGCAGGCTAACAGGGGCTAACCTGGCCTCATTACAATATGGGTTAATGCTGAAAACAACTCTAACTCTCCGTGTCTTTGTTAGGAATCTCCTCAGGTCCACTGTGTGTGGGGAGGGAGCAGAAAAGGCAACAACATGTCAGACAAATAATACTGCTACTGCTGTAGATGGTACTCAGGATGAAATGATGCTATGATAGAATTCTTTTTAGTCAGACCAGTGTTTCTTGTGTTTTACCTTGACATGTTTCGACTACTTCCTGCAGTCTTCCTCAGAAGTCACATGAATTCTATCATAGTTCATAAATAGGTGAAGACCAAATGAACCTTATCGAAATATGAAATGATGCTGCCTGTAACTGCTAGAGAGATTCAGGGAAGTGAAACATCCAGAAAAAGAGGAGTCTGGACGCCAGGACTGCAGCCAGGTGCTGCTGGCTAACTGCTGTTTGTGTTTTCTCCACATTGACCTCCTTGAAGTGCAGTAGGAAGAGGTGGGGGGGCATGTTTTTGTGTACTTCAAAGAGTGCGTTTGTGGCTGTTTGTGACAGTGTACTGCAGAAACTTCATCAGACATTACAAGCTTTACAAGGTCAACATACATACTACAAAAACACATGAAACGGCAAACACCCACACACACATGCACATGCATGCACACATGCACGCACACACACTTAAAACAGCCTACTAAGCGCAATAACACAACCACAAAAAATGATGAAATCACAAGGATTTTATGCATAGGAATATAATGGGTTCATGGCTGATTTTAGTGCTGAACAGTAGAAAATGTCAAATTTAACTATTTTTTTCAAAAATGAAACCCTTACATCAAGAAATGCATGGTTATATGTTGTTATAGTTATGATATTAAAAAATGTAGTATTATAATAGGAGTTAATGGGCCCTAAGTGGAAAATACCATTTTAAACTGCTGCAATACAAAAACTAATAATGCATCAAACTCAATATTTTGGCTAATCTTTGACCTATCCATGACAGATATAAAATAATGCCTCAGCCACCTAACTTTTGTTTTGTGGAAAATAACTCATTTTTTGTGTTTTCTTCATAAAAAAAATACTGTGACATCAAGTAATCAAACTGGCATTTAAAGGGTTAAATTCCTCAAAATGATTTAATGTTTGGTAGTTTTGAGCAGGGCTGAAGTTGTTATAACATATTTATGCAGAAAAAAGTAAGAAAAAATATTAATCTGTTAATTTTTTATAGCAGTTTTTTGGAAGGGGACTTTTTTGTCCCCTAATGATACAAAAGGGTAGTAAATTTGTTTCACCATGTTCTGGTGATGTATTTGAAAAATTTAAATTGGAATTCTAAAATGTGTCTAGAGAGAGTCTTTGTTACAAAAAATTGTGCCATATGCACCAACACAGATAAAATGGTGGCCAGGTAAAGAGGCAAAAATTACCCAAATGGACAAAAAAGTCCCCAATGACGCACAAGGGTTAAATGTTTTATTACTGAAATGTCTTTCCATACTTTGTTTCAGTGGGCTGCCTTTCTAGTACAGTGAGGCAGATGTTTAAGTCATGTTTATGCAGACATATAGAAGATTTTAAATGATTCATACACTTTGAAGCAGCACTGTAAATATGCATTACTCTGTGCTACAGATGCTCCAAACCATCAACCACCTGCAGAGCAAACAGACACATACAACCCCAAGAGTCCAGCAGAGCTCATCACAGCATGGAGACACTTCCAGAGTGATTCTTACCTTTGATCATCAGATGGCTGATCAGCTTTGAAATTAATGGGCCTATCAATCGACCAATCACTTTTCATGGACACACAGCTGGGTCCAGGTCCAGCAGAGTCTGCTCTCACATCCTGGATCCTGATAGAATCACAAACACTGACTCTGAGCTTCTTCTGGAAAAATGATGCTGAACATCATGTTACACTTTAAATGTTTAATAATGATGGAAACAAACTGCAGCTGTGACATTAACTCTGACCTTTGACCCTCAGGTGGATCAACAGCTTTGAAATCAATGGAATGATCCTTTGACAAATCACTCTTCATGGACACACAGCTGGCAGGTCCAGGTCCAGGTCCAGGCCCAGGCCCAGGTCCAGGTCCAGGTCCAGGTCCAGGTCCGGGTCCAGGTCCAGGTCCAGGTCCAGGTCCAGGTCCAGGTCCAGCAGAGTGTGCAGTGTGCTGCTGCTTTGTTCTTGAACACACAGATGTGTGAATAATGTGAGTGTGAGCTCTGACATGGAGAAGGGTCATGGACAGTCAGAGACGGTCCTCTTACCTCTGAGCTTTGGTCCGGCTCTCATGGTCCCCACACAGAGGGCTTTTAGAGGGAGGGACTCCCTCCTCTCTGTCCTCACACTGACTCATAGCAGAGCTCACACCTTCACACAAACACAGCAACATGACACAGAAACACACAGTCAGCATGTTGGTATTGATCCTTCATGTAGATGCTAACAGGCTAATCATGCTGTTAGCTTAGCATCAGAGCCTCAGACCAGGTTTGGTTCTCAGGCTTTTATTTTGGTGAGTCTGTAAACACACCAACATCTCTGATGCTGTTATTATTGATGTCACATGCTGTAAGTGGAACAGTGCACACACACATTCAGTGTTTGCTTCAGAATTCTGTCACTTCTCTCCATGTGTGAACATGTGAATAAATGAACATGTGTTCATGTGTGTTTCTGTCACAGTGTGAACAGACTGAGTGAAGCACTGAGACCTTCCTCTGTAACAGTCTGTGGACTGTTTTCTATAGAAAGGACAAACACATGAGCAGCTACTGTCTGAGCTCTGAGGACTGACACACTTCTCCTCATGGCAAATATTAGATTCACATATTTATGAACCCTTGAAGAGAAAATGTTTCTTCTGATGAGTTTCAATCATCGATATGAATTCATGAAAAATAAAACATGACAAATTGATGCATTTATAAATGTTTTAGTTTTAGTAATAAGAATCATCTGATCTCAATTCAACCAGATGCACCTGAACGCACCATGAACTTTAAACCAACCAAACTTACGTAACGTGGCGCGCGGCTGTTGCGCAGCACAGGCGCGTCAAACCGGAAACAGACTGATCTGATAAAGTCAGAATAAAGCGACCTTTTCTCCGCTTGAAGCTTTGAACGAGTCGATCTGAGTTTCAGAGCAAATGAAGCTGCTGAACTTTACAGAGAGAACGATCAACAGAGACGCTTGTTGTTGGTTCCGCGTTTCAGGGACTTACTACAATAAAGATCCATCAGTTACAGGCAGCAAAGATCAATGAGGTGATCACACTGATGATTGATCAGATATCGACAGACTCACCTGCTGAATCAGTCCTGACTTCCAGAAGTTTCCACCTTCGTGTGTGGAGCTGCTGGTTCTGCTGCAGTCTGTCTGACAGGAGCTCAAAACGAAAGTAAGTCCACAGAAGCCACGCCTTTAAACCAGGACACGTCTCCAGCAGGGGGCGCCCTCACACTGGAAACATGAAGCTGATTTTTACAGCAGCCTCCCTGTTGTTGCTCTGTCAGTGTCTGTTTACATGATAACAGCTGTGACACAAACAGAACAGTGATGGACTTTATTCAACCTGCTCAGCGAGAGAAGCAGCGAGCAGCTCTGATAGAAGTCTGTCTGCACCATCATCAGGGTCTGATGCTGCTGCAACAGCCGGACTCTGGGACAAAGTGACGTCAGCAGATGTCGGGTTGTCCTCTGAGTCTCTGAAGCAACATGCGGCTCAGCTGGAAAACAGCTTCTGATGGAGCTCTGATAGTCTGACTTCATCTCTGAGAGGAAGAAGAGGGAGAAGCCGCTGCGCAGCGCGCGGACTCTCTCCAGCAGCAAAGTGCAGAGATCATCAGAGCTCCACATGAGCTGAACATGAAGAGACACAGTCCGCTAGCAGCTCCTTCACTGTCGGCCTGCAGCGCTGCTCCCACACTCATCTGGACTCTTTCATCCACACAGAAAACACGAGCGGAACATTCAGCCTGCAGAGGAGCTGCCTTGGATTGAGTCTCCGCGGTTCTCATGGTGTGTTCAAGGACCGCCTCCCGCTCTCAGCTGATCATAACTACACTCTGACTGTGCTTGTGTTGCAGCTACGAACTGAACATGGCAGAAGAAGCTCCAGCTCCAGCCGCCGCTCCGGCCGAAGCGCAGAAGAAGAAGGTCTCCAAGCCGAACAAGTCCGGCCCCAGCGTCAGCGAGCTCATCGTGAAAGCTGTGGCCGCTTCCAAGGAGCGGAGCGGCGTGTCTGCAGCCGCCCTCCAGAAGGCTCTGGCTGCCGGAGGATACGATGTGGAGAAGAACCCGCGTCAAGAGCCCAGAGCCCCCACTCAGAGAGCTCATCCTCACTGCCCGTTCAAACAGGACCTCTGTGATCATGCTGCTGCACACTGCACAGCTCCACCTGGTTCACTGGGGTTTGTTTTGTTAGTGTTAGTTCATGTGTTTACTTATATACTAAAGCAGTGATAAACCTATATTTACTAAACATATAAAACTATAGAAACAATACATGAATATTTTCAAGAATGACTTTATTAATCCCTGTGGTTAAATTACATGATGAGTCTGATGGCGGACTGCAGGAGTCACCGCCTGTACCGTTCCTGGAGCAGCAGAGTTTTTTAGTGTTATCATTCCATAGGTCATCATGCTTTTACACATAATAAACCTATACTTATTAAAGCTATTTATAAATGATATTATGTATTTATTGTAAAACATTTATTATAGTTTCCTGTTAAATATTCCTCGGTGTCAGTTTGATATTACATCCTTGAACCAACCAATAAATAAATGTCCCTGAGACGGACCATTATTCATCTTGAAGAGTTCAACATGTGTATTATTACACTGCATCTTACAAAAGATAAAAGATGATATTTATTTCAGAAGAGACTGATTATTCTGTGCATCAGACAGAGTGATGAGCAGCAGAGGCAGAGGATGAGGAGCCGCTCTTTAGAGGACACTGAGGTGGCTCTTAAAGAGCCGCTGTGGTTTGAGGAGCCGCGGACACTTCAAGCTCTCTCTCCGTGGATGCAGCGGGCCAGCTGGATGTCTTTGGGCGTGATGGTGAGCCTCTTGGCGTGGATGGCGCACAGGTTGGTGTCCTCGAACAGGCCGACCAGGTGCTGGCCTCCTGCAGAGCCATGACAGCGGAGCTCTGGAAGTAGTCAGCTCCATGTTTGATTATTCTAGATGCTTTAAGGCTGTGAACCCCTCACTGCACACTTTAAACTCCGTTCTCTGTTTAAACACTGTCAGAGTTCAAACCTTCGTAGGAAATAAGTCCAGTATTACAGAATGAAACCAAAGATCAAACCTGTTTTCAGCAGCATTCTGCATTCTGGAGATGGACTGACACTGGTCTACGGACTATCCGGACCAGAACTCAATGAGCTGTAAGAGAAAAACAAGGTGAGAGGTGAACTGGTTATAGGAGGGACCACTGTAATGCAAACATGTGATTTGCTGATTCTGGTGTTTTTAGGTTTTGATTTAAATTCCACAAAATCATTTATTTGCATTCAATTATTTTTGATTGTAACCATATATAATTCATACTTCTGTCTGTGTTCTAAGAGTCTTAAAATATGTGGTTTCCTTTTTATTTACAGTGTGCATGTCATGTGACTTATGAACGTACAGTTTGTGCATATATATAAACAGTTTGATTTCCAGGTTGATGCAGCAACAGCTGCTGCTCTGACACCATTGTTCATGTCTTCCTCTCTCTGCACTGTGTTAACACACCTGAATGCTGCAGAGCATCTTCTTCTTTCCTGCTAAATAAATAATGGCCCTGTGGTCTGGTGGTGTCGGTTCACCTTGGACAGCGATGGACAGGAGGACAGGAAGGTCCGGCTGCTCTCAGCTGGGACCTGTGTGTGTCTGGGTGCACACACACCTGCAGTCTGCCCACAGTTACTGACGTAGCCACTCCGTCACACCCCAGCTGACACATGACCGCACCAGGTGGCTGCTGCTATGACAGATGGTGGTTGTCAGCATTCCTCGTTAGTATAGTGGATAGTATCTCCGCCTGTCACGCGGAAGACCGGGGTTCGATTCCCCGACGGGGAGAAAGACTTTTACCACCAGATAGGATGATACTGACCCTGTACATTATTTATTTAGTTTCTGATGCACTATGTACAGTTTTCTTACAGACCACTTCTCCCTCCACTCACCTGTGCAATAACTGTTCATGTGTAAACTGTTGATGATTCTATTCTATATTTTATTGGTAGTTTATTTTATCATATATATCTTTTCTTAACTTATCCTTTGCTGTCTGTACCTGCTGTTGCAAAAATGCAATTTCCCCATTGTGGGACTAATAAAGGTTTCTTAATCTTAATCTTAAAACTGTCTGGAGGACACACAGAGTGGACATGGGTCACAGAGTGCTGCTGCTGTTTGTGTCTCTGCAGCATGGGCAGCTGCTCCTGCTCCACTCGTCACCGGCTGATTGTTCACACCTGTGATCAGTCATCAGCCAATCCTGCTGCAGCTTCCATCTAGTATATGTGTCCAATGGAAGCTGAGCAACATGTCAGCTACACACATAGAAACACTACACATAGTTTGTCATATAAATAACATGGATTGAATCATGTTGTACAGTCACTGGAAACAAAAAGCACTGAGAGTGGTGCTGGTAGTGCAGCAGTGGGTGGAGGCTGAAGTGCTGCCACCTAGTGTCAATATTTGGTATTAACTCTGACTACATATTCCACCTTTAACTCTCTGCCATATATACTGTGCCATGTGTGAAGTGATAATAACATGTGAATGTGAATTTATTGTAAAGAACTTTACTTATTATCCCTGTTATAAGTGAGCAGTGTGTGTGTGTGTGTTTGATGGAGTGTGTAATGTCTGCTCAGTGTTACTGATGCTGCTGTGTGTGATCTGAAAACTGATCAAACTGTGATGTGTCTGATGCTGACAGAAGAATCAGAGGTCAGACAGTCGGATCCTCCTCTGTGACACCTTTAACATCATATCAGAAATCTCTGTCTGCTTCTGGTACATGCAGCTGATCACCAGCAGGGGGCTCACTGCTTTGCTGTCACTCAGGGGGCCTGTTCTGTCTGCCACTGGGATATGATGAGTTGAACTTCAGAGTTTGAATAGATTTCATTTGTCATGTGTTTATGATCATTTTATGAATCAGTTCAAATAAAGGAGACTCACTGAAGTCACAGTTTAGTGTTTTAATACTTATACACACTTATTTTGAAGCTGCTATCAACTTGATGAGTCTTCCTGTTGAAGCACGAGGCAGGACGTGTGTCAGAACATCCATGAACTGAGTAGATTAAGAGGAAAAGCTGATGTGTCACAGCTGCTGGTTGTGTTCTTTCAGTGTCTCCATCTTGATGAAATGAGGCGTTTTACTTCCTTACTTCCTTACACACACACACACACACATACACACACACACACACACACATACATAACACAAACATATAGACACACACACGCTCTTACAGACACACCACACAAACACACATAAGGGAGGATATTCCAGCTGAACTATGGAGGAAGGCACACCGGGGTTGCAGAGGGAAAGGATCACTGAGGAGGAAAAGAACCCGGTCCATGAAATAACAGGGACTCTTGGAGAGGAAGAGATACAAGCCGTGTCTCCCCTCTGTGATCATGGGCAACGTGAGATCACTGGGCAACAAGATGGACGAGCTAACAGGGCTAGCCAGGAGCCAGAAAGAATACCGTGAGAGTAGCCTGATGATTTTTTCCGAGTCATGGCTACATGCGGATATTCCTAACAACAACGTCTCCGTCGAGGGATTTCAGACTGTTCGAGCTGACAGGGATTGCACCGAGAGCGGTAAGCGTAAGGGAGGTGGGCTTGCTGTTTTTGTTAACAACAGATGGTGCAATCCCGGTCATATTACAATCAAGGACCGTATCTGTAGCCCCGACATTGAACTGCTAGCAGTTGGCCTCAGACCATACTATTTGCCCCGTGAGTTCTCACACACCATCGCCGTCGCAGTCTACATCCCACCACTCGCTAACCCGACAGTGGCCTGTGACGTCATCCACTCGGCAATCGCCGAACTTCAGACGGAACACCCGACTGCTCTCATCATCATCTCGGGTGATTTTAATCACGTCTCCATAGACAAAACACTCCCTAAATTCACCCAGTATGTGACCTGTAAGACCAGAGAGGAGAGGACCCTGGACTTGCTGTATGTAAACGTGAAGGATGCATACAGCTGTACCCCCCTCCCCCCTCTGGGAAGATCGGATCACAACCTGATTCACCTCACCCCCTGTTACGAGCCCTTGGTTAAGAGGCTGCCTGTGACCACAAGGACAGTGAGGAGATGGTCAGAGGACAGCTGTCTGGCACTGCAGGGCTGCTTTGAAACAACAGACTGGGAGGTGCTCTGTGAGCCGCATGGTGAGGACATTGATGGGCTTACAGGGTGCATCACTGACTACATTAATTTCTGTGTTGACTGCAACGTCACAACAAGGACTGTTAAATGTTACCCAAACAACAAGCCCTGGGTAACAAAGGACATCAAAGCCATCCTCAATGTAAAGAAGCAGGCTTTCAGAGGTGGCAACAGGGAGGAGCTGAGGGCCATACAGAGAGACTTGAAGGTGAAAACCAGAGAGGCTAAAGAACACTACAGGAGGAAGCTGGAGTGGAAGCTCCAGCAGAACAACATGAGGGAGGTCTGGAGTGGCATGAGGACCATCACAGGTTTCAGACCAGCTACCAGAGGGGTTGAAGGTAGCGTGGAAAGGGCCAATGAATTAAACCTGTTCTTTAACAGATTTGACACTGCGGTCCCGGTCCACGCGGAGTCTCCTGGTTTGGAACCTGCACTGCTCCCTCCCCTCCCCCCTCTTGACGCCTCCATCTCCTACAATGGCCCCCCACCCCCACCTCCAATCACCTCCTCTAACGGCCCTCTTCTGTCTGTGCACTCCCCTCCTCCGCACTCTCAGTCTCCACCCTTCACACCTCTCCAGGTTCGAAGACAGCTGAGCAAACTCCCCACCAGCAAGGCTGCTGGACCTGATGGTGTTAGCCCTCGGGTCCTCAAAGACTGTGCTGACCAGCTCTGTGGAGTGCTTCACCGGGTCTTCACCATGAGCCTGAGTCTCCAGCGGGTCCCTGTGCTGTGGAAGACGTCCTGCATAGTGCCGGTGCCGAAGACACCGCGGCCCAGTGGTTCTTCGGACTACCGACCAGTGGCACTGACGTCACACATCATGAACACCCTGGAGAGACTCATTCTGGAACAGCTCCGGCCTACTGTTAGGCCTCACCTGGACCCTCTCCAGTTCGCCTACCAGCCCCAGCTGGGAGTTGAGGATGCCATCATCTACCTGCTGAACCGGGTCTACACCCACCTGGACAAGCCAGCGAGCACTGTGAGAGTCATGTTTTTTGACTTCTCCAGTGCCTTCAATACCATCAAGCCGGCTCTCCTGGGTGAGAAACTGACAGCGATGCAGGTAGAGCTCCCCCTTGTGTCATGGATTGTGGATTATCTAACTGGTAGACCACAGTATGTGCGGATGCAGCGGTGTTTGTCTGATACAGTGGTCAGCAGCACCGGAGCTCCACAAGGGACAGTCCTCTCTCCCTTCCTCTTCACGCTCTACACCTCTGACTTCAGCTACCAGACAGAGTCATGTCACCTTCAGAAGTTTTCTGATGACTCTGCCATAGTGGGATGTATCAGCAAAGGTGGAGAGTCTGAGTACAGGACTGTGGTGGACAGCTTTGTCACATGGTGTGAGCGGAACCATCTGCTGCTCAATGTGGCAAAGACAAGGGAGCTGGTTGTGGACCTGAGGAGGACCAAGACACTCGCGGCTCCAGTTTCCATCGGTGGGCAGAGTGTGGACATTGTGGAGGATTACAAATACCTGGGAGTGGTGTTGGACAATAAACTGGACTGGACTAAAAACACTGAAGCCCTCTACAAGAAGGGCCAGAGCCGCCTCTATTTTCTGAGGAGGCTCCGGTCCTTTAACATCTGTCGGACTATGCTGAGGATTTTTTATGAGTCTGTGGTTGCCAGTGCCATTTTGTTTGCTGTTGTGTGCTGGGGCAGCAGACTGAAAGCAGCGGACACAAACAGACTCAACAAACTGATCAGAAGGGCCGGGGATGTGGTGGGGGTGGAGCTGGACTCCCTGACAGCAGTATCAGACAGAAGGATGCTGTCTAAGCTGCAGGGGATCCTGGAGAACAGCTTCCATCCTCTACACCACGTGCTGCTGAAGTGCAGGAGTACGTTCAGTGCCAGACTGATCCCTCCCAAATGCAGCACTGAGCGCCACAGGAGGTCCTTCCTTCCTGTGGCCATCAAACTGTACAACACCTCCCTCTGAGATCAGAACACACTGTCTTGTAATCTTATCCATATTGGATTTATTCAGACAAGATTTTACTGCACATGGTACAAGTTGTATTATATATGACTTTAGTCTCCACTTGCCAGGATTGACTTGAATGTACATTAATGTTTAGAATTTATTAGGTTTTTATCTTATATTTTTATTTTTATTTTTTACGCTCACTACTTTACCTTATTAGTATTTCTGTCTTTTTGAGTATACATTGTTGGGTGAAAGAATTTATTCTGCATGGTGTTAACATGCAGTTTGTTCAGATATATAAGTATTCATGTTTATATGTGTTTATCGCTTAATAATGTGATTTTCATAAGTGTTTATGTGTTAGGAAGTTTTATAGAAAATCAAAGTAATTTGCGGATACTGAATGTATTAATAAGTAATTTCATAGTATGTCATATAACGTTGTTTTCTGCAGTTCAGGCTGTGGCAGATGAGATCAGTTGTTTTTCTGTTCTCTGGAGAGAGCTCCGGTTGGTACGAGATGGTCATAAATTCAGACTAAGGACAGCAGCACCTTTGACCTGATAAAAGCCAGATTCTAAAGGAATGTGTTTTTCTCCTGAGTACCCAGTTTTATGGTCACCCCCAGATTGGACTCACAACCTATGAGATTTGAGGAATTGGAGTTTTACCTTATTTGGCAGTAAACACTAATGGTCTAGTTGCTGTATGAACCAGGGTCTGCAGGGGGGCGGTAGATGCCCCTGTGGGCCGGCAGGCAGGAACGCCCATGGGGTATATCAATGTGTGAATTCCATGTCCAGTTGTTGTTGCATTGTTCGTTGTTGCTGTGTGGTTGTTTGTTCTTGTTGGTTGTCCTGTTCTTGTGTTGTTCTTGTTTGGTTCTTTGTGTGCAACAACCCAGAGCTCTGCGACTCAGAATTTGCCTCATTGTTTAATAAATTATAATTTTGAGACCAGAATTTATCCGCTCCTTCCTTACAAACTAATTCAGGGGGTGATCAGAAGGAAACAAGGGGATTTTCACCCCGACAATTTGGCGCCCGAACAGGGACTCGAAGGAGTGTGGGTCAAATGACATCTTGCCTGACGGAGTGACTACTGGCTGGCCAATAATAACAAGGTAAGCAGATACCTGTTTAATCAAAATTCTGCACATTGGACAATCTAAATTAAGTAGTCACTGGGATGGGTACGGTGTTTTAGAGTTCAAATTGTAAGAGGCAGATTGTAAGTCTTAATAAGTGAAGTAAAATGAGATGAAGTAAAAGAAAATGAGATGAAGTAAAAGAAAAAGAGATGAAGTAAAAGAGAAAATGAGATGAAGTAAAAGAGAAAAAGGAAAAGTGACACTGAGAGAGATATTAACCAATTAAAAATAAAAATAATAAAAAAAGGGTTAATACAATAACGTGAATGAGCGTTATGTCATTGGGAGTGGCATCCCCCGCTATATTTGGACGCAAATATAGATAAAGCTCGGTTGAAAGCCCGTGGGATTTGATGACCCCTGAAAAGAAAGAATGGATTGGCAGTAATAGAATCAAAGTGTGTTAAATGAATGAAAAAGTGAAAAACTTGATGTAAAGATTGGGCGTAACCAGAACAAAAGCGGATTGGCAAAAATAACGATTGATTGGCAATAAGTTTAAAATGTTTTAAAACATTGGCAATAAGTTTCAAATATAGGCCTAGGTAAATTGAGAAAGCGCTGTATTGTTAAGGAAAAGATAAACCGGTGATTTGTTGTCTTGTCTTGTCGTGGTTGTTTTATGTACTCCGCGCTGTCGGAGAATTGTTGTGTTTGAAACTGATTCTGCGCTGGCAGAGAAGTGAGTTTGTACAGAGTGTTTGTTGTAAGTTGAATGAGTGACATGTGTGTGTGAAAGTGTGTTTAAGTGAAGGTGTGTGACTCTGTTGCCAGAGTCACAGTGAGGGATAGAATAAGGCACATATAGAAGGTACATTTTTAACATACAGCAGGTACGCAAGAAGGATTTGGTGAGTGGTAATCATGTCTATGTGGAAGACAATTGATGAACAGATGAGTAAGATGTTGAGCCATTGCTGCGGACAGGCAGGACCAGAGGGACGACAGAAGGCTGCAGCTGAGATGGAAGCAGCAGTGTGTACAGCAATGACAGAGCAGGGAGTGAAAGGAGATGATAAAAAGCCACTAAAAAGTGTGATTGCAACAGTGGAGAATAAAGTTAAACTAGAGAGAGAGAGAAAGGAGGAGATTATTAGATTATTAGTGTTAGAGACAGTTGAGTTGAAGGAGGCAGTGCAGGCTGATGAGGAGAGACGTAAGATTCTATATCAGGCATATCTGTGCTGCATAGACGATGATTGTGAGGAGTCTGGTAGTACCACTGACATTAAACAGGAAGTAGAGAGCGAGGGAACTCAGGGGGCGGAGATACCGTCCTCCCTATTCACCAGCCTCTGCTGTAGCTTCTGCTTCGCCTCAGACCCCACCTCCTGGGATGTACCCCATCATGACTGTCCCTGATGGGAGGGGGCGAGTAACAGACAGACAGACAGGAGTGAACTCTAGTCAACCTGGTGCCCAGCAGCACTGGTATAGACAGGCAACAGAGGAGGGGCTTCCCCTGTTGCTTCAGCAGGCCCAGAAAAATGACCCTGATTTACCAGGAAGTGATTCTGTTGCTTGGAAGAGACATGTTGTACACCATATGAATCTACACACAGACACAGAGACCATGGAGATGAAAAGGCTGCAGACACAATTATTAAAGCTGCAGTTAGCTCAAGCTAGAAAGAAAGCAGCATATCAGAGGAAAATGAAGAAATACACCCCTGCATCACAGAGGGTGGTTCAGCCTCAGCCTGCTCCCCCACCTCAGCCACAGTCCCCAGTTGTGGGAAATCTTGATATGTATTTAACCCCATCTTGGGTCACCCGCCCCCACTATCAAGGTGGGTGGGGTCAATATCATAGAGGAGGTAACTGGAGGGGAAAAGAGGGTGGCCGTAGGGGAGGGGGGCATGGAAAGGGTGGATACAGCGGTTTGAGTGGAGGTGACTGCTTCTATTGTGGAAAACCTGGCCACTGGGAAAGAGACTGTCACTACAAGCAGCCCCGTCAGTGACCTCAAGGGGCTCCCTGGTATCCTCCCCAGGGAAATGGCTGTCAAAGATCACACCGGCATCTCAAATCATTTCGTCGGTTGGCTTCTTTTGGGAAACCTTTGCCATTCACAGAACTTGTGAAACTGTGTTAGCAGCACCACAGACATTGTTTCATTTGCTCCAGCTCATCACCAGTGAATTTGATGGGCAGAGACTTGTTGATCAAAACTGGAACCTCCATTATGTGCTCCCCAGATGGATTAATGGTGACTTTTCTTACTGGACAGACTTTTTATGCTCCCAGAGTGTTGGAGTAGCTGGACAGTGGCTGATGAGAACCACTATGATACAGATGTCTTGTGAAGATATCTGCTGGACTCGTTTTTACCTGAGTCTCCTTAAGGGGGCGGTCTCCTCAGTCTATTCCAGCTGTGGAAACCCTGGATAATGTCTTTCTGACTCTATAGGCTGTCCACTGATCCCTGTAGGTTATTCTCTTCTATGACAGGTGTGAGGATCTCTTCTATCAGGAGAGGTTCTACCTCCTAATGAGAGGGACTACATTGGTCCATCACAGCAGATAAATTGTTTGTGACTGAGGAGGGAGTAGCTGCTGACGTATAGTTAACACCAGAACAGTTTTAAATGGCTCAAAATGGCACATAATAGTGTGCCACTTGTTTGCTTAGTAATTGTACCACACATAATATTATAGAATTAAGCTCCATGGTTAAGAAATGTAAAGCTATTTCTAATAAATAGGCACAGAGGATAGGTGTTTAGAATTCTTCATCCTTTAAAGCTTATTAGGTTGCCATTCATACAGTAGAGGCATAATAAGGCTCAGGAGATGTTAGCCACACTACCACATAACATCTGGTCTTCATCATTTACTGATGTAGGTTTTGTGCCTCCTGTACTCTTGTCTCTTTCATTGTCTCAACTTCTATAACGATCTGGTTCTCCTAGATCACTTAGTCCCATTTTATCTTGATGTTTCTGAAACAGGTGGAGCTGTGAATGGTGTTCTGTTTCAGAAAAAAGAGGGTGAGACAGGATTAATGTATTTGAGTTTTAAACCGGATGATAAACTGTTTGATTAACTATTACATTCCACAGCATGGATTCCCAGAATGGATCTCATTTTAAGAGTTTAGACTTGGAAAAGGTGGAGCAGACTTTAGGCCTAAAACATAGGTGTGGTGCAGTATATCAATCATAGTTACAGGGAAAAGTGGAAAGGATGAAACTACAACCTAAAACAAAAATTGGCTAAAATCTGTGCACAGACCAAATTTATATGGGTTCAAGTATTATCTATTGTATTGATGTTCTGTTAATAACACCATATAATGTACACCCTATGAGCTTCTTACAGGTCGACAGTTTCCTGGACCAGCTGGCCGGCTGAGACTGAAGAAGTATGCAGTATGGTATTAATATAAACCATAATATAATGAATTTAAAGCTTTGGTGTTAGTATTTGTATTAAAGGAGAAAGGAGAGATGGAGAGTCCAGAAGGAGCCACACACAGCTGAGTGGGTCCTCCTGAAGGTGATAAAGAGAAAGTGGTCGGAGCCAAGGTGGACAGGTCCTTACCAGGTGGTGGAGCGCACCTCCCACGCGGTGCGGCTGAAAGGCAAAGGAGACACCTGGTATCACTGGAGCCAGTGCACCCCAGCTACAGAACCAGGGAGAACGCTGAGCGACATCCAGCAGCAGCAGGAGGAGGAGAAAATGAAAGGGGCAGAATAATCCCCTGAAACCAGGAGTGTGACCAGTAGGTAGTCTACCCTACTTGGTTGAAGAGGATGAGACGGTGAATACACATACATGAGCAATCATCAGGATCAGCGTGGGACTAAGAGTGATAGGCGAAGTTAAGCGCATCACTCCAACTAAGGGTGATAGGCGAAGTTAAGCGCATCACCCCACCAGGAAACGAACCACAGTCATCAGTAAGGTCAGCTGTCGAGAGGAAGGTCTAAAGTTTCAGGAGCAGAGGTTCTAGTTCCTGTGTCAAGAAGACTCCGGCTGACAAGATGGGACTGTGGGGTAACTGGAGGGTGTTGGGAGCTTGTGTTTTCATGTCTGTAGTTAGTGTATCTTTGACTTTTTCTGTGTAACATAATTTCGTGTGTACTTATTTTGTCAGTTTTCCAGGATCCAATGGTAAGTCAAATCCAGGGCCCAGCACACGCAGGGTGAGGAGAGCACCAGGGACAGGAGGAGATGTATGTGTGAGAAACAGGGGAGGTATAGAGTTAGACTACTATAAGGGTTCAGAGTTCTCTTTTATCTTTGATTTGTGCGCAGTAATCAACTGCGGGGGACATAATGTGTCGTGGAGACAGTATGGCGTCTATGTTTGTGGATTGGGGTGGCAGCACACAAATTGGGCACCTAAAAAAGCTAAAACCACCTCAGGCGGGCGGATCTTGTTCAGTGGGTATTTCCATATACAAAGAGATTGGAGCTGCATGCAGAATCCTATTATGTTATCAATTACTGGCCTGGACCACAACCCTTATGTTAAATCTTCCGGAGTGCCTGGCCAATGTTGGGACTCCTAACCCGACATTGTAGTCCATAAGCTCACCCCGTTCGATGTATTAGCGTTATCTACTGGTTATGAGGATGATAATATTTGGTTCAGATGGATGGTAAAACAGGTGAGGGAGCAAAACATGTCAGGTTGTGTTGCCTGTGCATCAGCGAGGCCCCACCTGTACACTGAACCTGCCCCATTATATCCAGACGATGCATGGGGATTTGATTTCAGTACAGAACTGGATGTTTTTGGATATGTTATTGGCAGAGAAAGGAGGTGTATGTGCTATGTTTGATGAAATGTGTTGTACTTTCATTCCCAATAACACTGCTCCCGACGGTAAGGTCACTAAAGCTTTAGAAGGTTTGAGAACTCTTTCCAGTACGTTGCATGAGCACTCAGGGATAGATAACCCCCTGGACGACTGGCTGATTAGACTGCTTGGACCCTGGAAGGCGGTAGTAGGGTATGTCACTAATCACTTTTTTTGCAGCATTCTTGGGTATTTTGACTACATGTGGTTGTTGTTGTTATATTCCCTGTGTGCACTGTTTAGGTTACAGGTTAATTGTGTCAGCAATTGAAAAGCAGGATTCAGGTTTTCATTCTCCTTCATATCAGATGCCTCTGCTGGCAGCAGAGGTGCCCGTGCCAGGTGACGACGAGGAAGATTTGTTGTGAGCTCTTATAAGAGCTCAAAAGAGGGAATTGTTGGGTGAAAGAATTTATTCTGCATGGTGTTAACATGCAGTTTGTTCAGATATATAAGTATTCATGTTTATATGTGTTTATCGCTTAATAATGTGATTTTCATAAGTGTTTATGTGTTAGGAAGTTTTATAGAAAATCAAAGTAATTTGCGGATACTGAATGTATTAATAAGTAATTTCATAGTATGTCATATAACGTTGTTTTCTGCAGTTCAGGCTGTGGCAGATGAGATCAGTTGTTTTTCTGTTCTCTGGAGAGAGCTCCGGTTGGTACGAGATGGTCATAAATTCAGACTAAGGACAGCAGCACCTTTGACCTGATAAAAGCCAGATTCTAAAGGAATGTGTTTTTCTCCTGAGTACCCAGTTTTATGGTCACCCCCAGATTGGACTCACAACCTATGAGATTTGAGGAATTGGAGTTTTACCTTATTTGGCAGTAAACACTAATGGTCTAGTTGCTGTATGAACCAGGGTCTGCAGGGGGGCGGTAGATGCCCCTGTGGGCCGGCAGGCAGGAACGCCCATGGGGTATATCAATGTGTGAATTCCATGTCCAGTTGTTGTTGCGTTGTTCGTTGTTGCTGTGTGGTTGTTTGTTCTTGTTGGTTGTCCTGTTCTTGTGTTGTTCTTGTTTGGTTCTTTGTGTGCAACAACCCAGAGCTCTGCGACTCAGAATTTGCCTCATTGTTTAATAAATTATAATTTTGAGACCAGAATTTATCCGCTCCTTCCTTACAAACTAATTCAGGGGGTGATCAGAAGGAAACAAGGGGATTTTCACCCCGACAACATGGAGCACCTGGAACGAAAACAATTTCCCCCCGGGGATCAATAAAGTATTTCTGATTCTGATTCTGATAAAGAAACACACACATAACACATTCTTACACACACACACACACATATATAGACACGTGCACACATAGACGCAACACACACACCAACACACACAATCATACACACACTCTTACAGACATGCACACACATATATTGTCACACCGGCTCAGAAAGTGTGACATTGGGGAGGACAAACACAACTTTAACCGTTTGACCATTTTATTGAAGAAAGAACAGTAGTTGTATACCAACAATTGACAAACAAGGAAATGTGCAAACAAAATACACCGCCATGCCTGCAGCAGGCTGGAGAGAGAGCAGCCCTCCTAGTAGGCCAGACGGGGAGAGAGAGAGTGAAGCAAACAGACTGGGAACTCTTAAACCGTCTCCAGCTCGTCAGCACAGGAGAGCTGCATAAGCTCAGGATCAGCTCCACCCAGCAACCTCCTGCACACACAGGGGAGAGACAGCAGCAACAACACAACACTCCCTGAGAGGCCAACACAGGGCCACAATATAGACACTGACACACACTAACACACAGACACATGCACACACACATATACAGACACACACACACACAATACACTGCTTCAGACACACACACTGCCTGCTTCAACTGTGGAAAGGCTTCCTGTGCATCAGTACAACAGGCTGTTGGGCCTTTGCAGGATCCTGCAGGGTCGACCCCAAAGTTCAGACTCACAGTTCACAGCAGGACTGAGCTGGATGCAGTCACAGCTCCTCACTGTGTGCAGCAGCTGGACTGAGCTGAACACTGGACTCAGACAGATTCAACATCCACACGTCAGTCACTGGAAGCCTTCAGAATGCTTCTCTCCTCACTCAGCTTCCAGTCCAGATCCAATACCTTACTGCAGGTAGTGACGGACCTGTCAGCTGTGTGTTAGAAATGCATGAATAAACAGCAGCTTCATGTTGATGCAGGACGTATGAGGTCGGAACACTGATGAGATGAAAAGATTCAGAGGAAAAGGCAGAAAGAGCAGATGATAAGTCACATGACTGATGCACTGACACGCTCTCTAGTCAGCTCCAAAACACCACTCGGATCCATCCACCATTCCAGAGCAGCTCTCAAAGGTGATCTGGAATGACAGCTGACAGCAGAGAGAGGAGAGCTTTAAATGTACTGCTACAAGCTGATTGGCTGCATGAGCAGCGAGGCAGCGACTGATTGGTGGAGGAGCTGACTAGAGAGATCAGTGAATCAGTTTGAGCTGCTGTTGTGCAAATGGAACAGACAACAGGTGGAAATGAGAGGCAGTTATCAAGACAGCCCCTATAAAGGAGAGGTTCTGCTTCTCAGGAGGGTCACACCCATTGACAGTAAAAACTATGGACAGAGCTTCCGTGACGTCACCTGTTTGTTTCTGAAGAGCCGTTTTGAGGCTCGGTGGGAGGTTCCGGGACGTGATGACCGCCGCCATGTTGACAGCGTCACGTCACCAAAACTCTCAAATATGGACAAAGAGGGGGAGCACGAGCGGGGTTTAGGGGGGTGGGCGATCGTGGGAGCAGGAAACTCACGCTGTGATACGGCAACTGTCTGTCACTCAAGTGGCAACGCCCATAATTATGCTTAATTTTAAGTCAGAATACAATTGAAACGAGTGGGTTGTAAAAAAATTCAACCCCCCTACAATTGACACTAGAAGAGAACCTATCTTCTGAGACCAGAGTGGTTTTTTGTACCAGGCTGTAAACATGTTAATTTCTGCTGTGAAGTCGGCCATTTTAACATGGGAGTCTATGGGAAATGACTCGCTTTTGGAGCCAGCCCCCAGCTGTTGCAGCGTGAATTACAAGTTTTGACACTTCCGCATGGGCTTCCACTTTGAGCCCCGAAGGTTGCCGCTTGGTCACACCCTAATACAAGACCACTTCCTGTTATGCAACAAATACACTTTATGATTCAATGATGAGCTAATGCCACAGCCACAAAAAGACATTTCTCCAGCTGCTAGACAGCAAGCCTTATCTAGACATGGAGGACAGTCTCCTCATGGAGGACAGTGATATGCAAAGTGTTCAATCTTTGTTGACACAGTTAGAAGAAATCTTTGTTCATATCTTTACCAATGTCAAACTAAGAAGAACATGTGCTTTGTGTTGTTCTTCCACCGACTGAAACATGAAAAATAAGAGGTCACACATGGCTCGTTGGTCTAGGGGTATGATTCTTGCTTTGGGTGCGAGAGGTCCCAGAGGACGTCATCACCCAGTATGTGACCTGCACTGTGAGCTGTAAGGTCTTATACAGACAGGTCTGTCCTCATCAAGTCCAATCAGTATCATCAAAGACAGCTGGACTCAGATGAAGGTGTAGAACCATCTGAAGGACGATCAGAAGAAATGGACGCACCTGAGTTCAATATATGAGAGTCACAGCAAAGGCTCTGATACTTAGGACCATGTCATATTTCACTTTGTCTTTTTAATACATCTGCAAACATGTCAACAGCTCTGTGTGTTTCTGTCAGTATGGGGAGCTGTGTGGACATTAATGAGGAAAAAAGAACTTCAATGATTTTAGCAAATGGCTGCAATATAACAAAGTGAAACATTTAAGGGGGTCTGAATACTTCCTGCACCCACTGTACATATAACAAATGAATGTGACTGAAACAACAGCTCTGTGTGTAATATAAATATACAAACTAATGTGATTTGATCAGAACATTTTAAAAGACAGTGATGATCTGTTCTTATTGTCTAAACAGGAACAGTTGAAGCACAGCTTGCAGCCCCTGTATCTCAGGCTTCTCAGCTTCTCTTCAGATGTTTGGACGTTTCTGCTGGAACCTCTCATTTAATGACTTACATTTAGAACTTCTGACTTTATGTGGAGGAGTGATTGATTTTGGAATGAGGAGGCTGCAGCCTGCGATTCCACCACTAGATGTCAGCATTGCACAGCATTGGTGGTTCAGTTCAGATTGAGAGAATACAAAGAGTGTGCAAAGCTGTCATCAAAGCAAAAGCTGGCTGCTTGGAAGAATGTCAAACATCAAACATATTCTGCTTGGTTTAACACTTTGTGTTCACTGCATCATTCCACATGTGTTCCTTCATAGCTCTGATGTCTTCAGGATGAATCTACAATGTAGAAAGTCATAAAAACAAAGACAAACCACTGAGTGACTTTTGACTGGTACATTGTACATTGTCATCATATGTCCTAACCAGCAGGGGGAGCACTGATCATAAACTCTCTGTCTCACATGTTATTGTCATGTGTTTTTATGGAAGATGATGCTGACTGTTGTTTTCTTGTTTCTCTCTGTAAACAGCTTGTACGACACACTGCTGTCCTACAGGAGCACATTCAGCAGTAGACTGAGACTACCGCGGAGCAGCACAGAACGCCACAGGAGGTCCTTCCTGCCAGTGGCCATCAGACTGTATAACTCCTCTCCTTTCTGTAGGGAGAAGCGCTAGATAATCATGTCAGGCATCACTGTCATTCCCTCCACTTGTCTATATTTATGTTTACTTAGCACCTTACATCTCCATATTTGTATCCATGTATCATATATTGTGCTCATACTGAGTACTGTACTCTTATTTTGGATTATAGTGACACTTATACTCTTATACTCTGTACTTAACTGCATTTAATGTAACATGATACCTCTGGCACAAGAATTTCCTTCGGGATTAATAAAGTTTTATCTTATCTTATCTTATCTTATCTTAAACAGCAGCTTCCCTGAGGGGAAACTCAGCTAATAAATGATGCTGTAACCTCTGATCTGCTGGGTGGGAGTCCACTACATTATCGATCCATCCTCATCCATCCAGCTACACCCTCCCTCCTAAAATGCAAGCTGGAGGATGCGGGCATCGATCCTGCTACCTCTCACATGCTAAGCAAACACTCTACCATTTGAGCTAATCCCCCTTCTATAAAGGGTCAATTGCAAGTCAATCAGGACTGACTGCACTACATGAAGTGTACTAGTGAAGTATTGGAAGCATCAGACTTTTAATCTGAGGGTCCAGGGTTCAAGTCCCTGTTTGGGCAGAACACTTTGTACTCCCTCTTGCTTGTACACCCCTTCCCTCTCTGTTAATGTGCTTGGACAGAGCTCTGTGAACAGCCAGCCTCTTTGTGTCTTGCCCTCCTTGTGCAAGGTGTCAATGGTCGTCTTTTGGGCAACTGTCAAGTCAGCAGTCTTCCTGTGGTTGTGCAGCCTACAGACCTAGACTGAGACCATTTAAAGGCCTTTGCAGGTGTTTTGAGTTCATTATCTGGTTAGAGTGGCTCCAGGTGTCTTCAATATTGAACCTTTTCACATATTCTCATTTCCTGACCTACTGAATGTGGGTTTTCCATTAATGCCTACAGCTGGACCAATGCACAGACTGTGGACTTCTCCATAGACTGATCTGTGTAGATAGGACACCAGTACTACTGTCCAAACTGTCTTAAGTTGGAATGTTTATGACACCATCAAGTGATGATCCTGTGTCAGGACGTTGACCTTAAAAGATGAAACGACGAGGATGGGATTCGAACCCACGCGTGCAGAGCACAATGGATTAGCAGTCCATCGCCTTAACCACTCGCGCCAAAGCTGGGGAACAATAGTCTGTCATGGGGGGGGAAGAAAGGAAAGAAGGGGGGAAGAAGGGGGAAGAAGGGGGAAGAGGGAAAAAGAAGGAAAAAATGAGGAAAAAATGAGGAAAAAGAAGGAAGAAGAGGAGAAAAATGAGAAAAACGTGAGAGAAGGGAAGAGATGATTTTTATTTGGACATAAATGATTTTAAACCTGTTTTTCATTTTTATATTAATTTATGCTTCGACCCCAAGGTTCCCGGTTCGAGTCCCACAAACGCCAAATATTAATGCATTAGATTTGGACTGATTTAAAAAAATGTGTAACTGGACATCACTTTAACACCGATTTTGCCGATTATTAACCTTACGTTACTGATATATTGATATTTTTATGTCTGCATTTGTGGTGTGTGGTGAGATCCATCATCGCCCTCTACACGCCCACACAACAGCATTAAGCAAAGACTTCTCATGTACACAGCACTTAACAGACTCTAATCTCAACACAAAACACACAGAAAACAATACATTACTCACTTTACCAAACTTTATTTATATATGTCACAAGCATTTTACAGAGTAATAAATTATTATTTACAATTATTTACAAAAATAGGTCTGGCACAGTGCTGAGAGTATTTGTCCGAGTCCGGGTTATCTATGCCTCTCTCATATTATTTTTTTTGTTTCATGTTCTCCAGCCACTGCTCTTTTGGGACAGTCTCTACTTTCGGGCAGTAGACTGTCCCCTTGTACTGGCTGTGCCCCGTTTCTGCTGTTCTGTACTGTCCACACTTCTTACACGTGTTGTGCAGTACTTTACGCTGCAGTGTACGTGCAGGAGCAGCAGGAGTCACAGGGGCAGGAGGAGGACAGGCTGCGAAGGGGTTGACACCCAGGGCCTGTGGGGCAGCAATGATCACAGGCACCTGAGACCTCACTGGAGCCAGCATCACCAGCTGAGGGGCAAAGGAAGGGGATGGAGCAGGGAAGAGCTGGCGCTGGAAACGTGGCCTATCGGCCACAGGAGTTGCAGCAGCAGGTACCTTCCTCTTTACCTTTGCTGTGCCCACAGTGCTGCTAGGCAGGTGGTACTGATGAGCTGGGCCAGGGTGGGGGGGCGCAGATGCTGGGGGCACATTTGCATGGGGCAGAGGGTCAGCTGCCACAGACAAACGACGCCCATGAGATCCCGCCCCTTTGCGCCTCCTAGCTCCTGCAGCAGCCGCTCAATAAGCCCGATGGTAACTTCCTCACTGCGTGTCCTCCTGCGGCAGTACTGGCTTAGCTCTTTCTTACTGATCCTGGCATCCACCTGGGCATCAGTAAGAAGTAGTCCACTCTCCTGGTGAAGCTGCCCTCTCTTTGCCTGCCGCAACAGAGTGAGGTCACCTGCATCCCACTCAAAAATGCAAGCTGATAAGCAGCCCATGAAGGTTGGGTAGAGGGGATGGGCGTCTGTTGTACAGCCAACAGCCAGCCTCCTCATAAAATGCCAAATGTCCAGCCGTATGTGGAGGTCTGGCCACCCCCCAAACCTACTCTGTAGCTTGCTCGTCCCCTCATTCACACAGCAACCACAGTCCACATAAAGTAACACAGGGGGTGCTACTGCTGCCTGGGAATAGCGGGCCATCACACCAGCTACCATCCTGTCCAGGCCTGGACCCTCCTGCACGGTTAGCACACTGTTAAGTATTTGGCCAACTTCATTTCCAATGGAGGTCAACCAGAGACCGGTTCCCCTGCCATAGCCAGCCAGCTTTTTTGTGATCTGAAATTTGACAACAGTAATGTTGAAAATTCAGCAATTTGTACAAACATGTATATGAAATAAGTAATCTGAACTTTTAGTTATTTTACTTCAAAATGTTTTGATAGACCAAATTTGAAGAATATCACATTACATGGGTTACATGTCTATCAGCTACAGATTATTACCTTTTTGGTTGAATCCATTTTTAATATGGAGCCAAACGTTGAAGTGATGCTGGCCTTGATGTGGTCCAGGCGAGAGAGGATGTCCCTGCCATACACGGACAGCAACCAGCGACTGCTTGGCACATCAATGGGATCTGGGGGCTCCTGGCACACCACAGGGAAGAGGCTTGGCCGATCCACAAAATCAGCACACTCACCCAGATAATGTGCCAACCTGGACAACCATTCCTCCCCATGATTCTCTTTGAGCTGTTTGACCACGCGTGCTGGACTGTTGCCAAGAGTGCGGTCACGCAACAGCCGAATCACACGGATGTCACAGGAATACCTGAAAATGCATATTATTGCTGTGGTTAATTACACATTAATAAAAAAGTAATTTAGGTACTTTAAGTCTTGTGGGGACTGTGTCTTTGTGTGTGTGTGTGTGTGTGTGTGTGTGTGCTTGAGAGATGTGTGTGTCCCATACACACGAGTGTAATTACCATAATAGCAACAAAAGTGTCATAGTGGGGGATTGTATGTGGCTGTATATTAGGGCTATACATGTGTAAGTGTCATAGTGATGGGCTGGGGGCTTATGTGAGCATATGTGTCACCATCTTTGAATACTGTTGTACTCACTTGCAGGTCAGGATCAGCCGGAACATCTTCTGATGTGGCACATCTAACTGGTTCCGGACAGTCTGGCTGGTCGACAGGTAATTTAGAGAACACACAGTGCACCTGAGTGTCTCTGTTATCAACAGGTAATACCTGTCAATGTCCAGGACCTTACGAGCCCGTTTATGGACACCGGCCCCTGTCAGCTGCTTCCCACAGCGAGGACAGTTCACCCTCACCTTCCACAGGTGGTATGGCATCCAGACCATCAGCCGATGGGTGAAGAAGCGGTCTGGTGTTGGGGCTTGATGGTAGATTAAGGCTGGGACAGGAGGCTCATACCACAGCTTTAAATCTGGCCTCAGTTTACCAGAGTGAAAAAGGGTGCTGGAAATCCACCTCTGGTCCTGGACAGGGATGGTTTTCTTCATTTCTCCTGGCAACCAAAATGAAGCTGGAGCTCCAGCAGAAGCTGACTGAAGCCCTTCTGACTCGGTCTATTTAAAAGGCAACCACAAAATATTAAGATAAGCTACAGAAGGTACTACCGAACCAATGAATAAAAACTGTTGTACTTACAAGGGGTACTGCCATGGTGGTGTTCACAGCAGGGCCGAGACTCCTTTTGGTAGACGTGCTCACAGAGGATGGAGAGGGACAGGTGGCCCTCATAGAGGAAGGAGTGGGACAGGTAGACCTCACAGGAGAGGGAGCGGTAGACCTCACAGAGGATGGAGAGGGACAGGTAGACCTCACAGAGGATGGAGAGGGAGAGGTAGACCTCACAGAGGATGGAGAGGGACAGGTAGACCTCACAGAGGATGGAGAGGGACAGGTAGACCTCACAGAGGATGGAGAGGGAGAGGTAGACCTCACAGAGGATGGAGAGGGGCTGGGTGTCTTCCTAGTCACTAAGTTGGGCTTTAATTCAGCAGAGTGCACCCCACCAAAACGTGATTTAGTGAACTGAAGAGAAAAAATGTTCATTTTAATGATGGAACAAATTAAAAATACCAATACAAAAGCATTCATATTCACCATTGCCAAACTTGGAGGGGGCCGCAGGAATGACCGTGGGGCAGCAGCTGTTGTACCAGGGTCTGAGGAGGAGGCCATAGACTGCTGGGCTGCAGCAGGGGACTGAGTGGCAGGCTGGTACAGCAATATGATAGGACACGTGATGTAACAGACACAGCATTGCAGTAGACATGTTACACAGGATTAATCAGAAAGCAATCTCACCTTAGTAGTGTGGAATCCACAGTTACAGGCCACAGACTCTCCAAAGAGACTGGTCTGCCCACGGACCTGCATGGGGCATTTCTCAATCTAAAGGATTGGAAATCACATCATCATTTAACCTCAATAATCTTGTAGTTTATTCTATTGTGTTATTTTCATAAAGAGTATTTTTTCATTATAACATAACGTGATAAGACACTGTGACGTTACAACGTGATAAGACACTATAGTAGTAAAACACCTATTTTGCATCTTTCTTTACTTACTTTTTTAGGTGTGTTTAATCCTTCGTGAGAATGAATGACTGGCTTTGACTCCGCTTTGACCCGAACCGTGAGGTATGGGCTCGCTACGTCATCCAATGTAGAATGGAAATGCGCGCCGCCATTGGCGCTGTCGAGCGTCGTCGCGCCGCGCGATTGGATGAAATCCAATCTTACATTGGACGGCGGCGTACGCGATAGGCCGAGGAGATTGGAATTGGACAGACTGTCGTGAGCCAGGTAGGCCACCTCATCTGTCTGATTAACACGTGTTCACGGCTTCAAGCGAAAATACGCTTGAACAAGGTCACAGCTTTTGCCTTAAACATAAGCATCTTGACAAACTTTGACAAACATTGAAGGCCAGTTTTTGGAGTAGTTGTTTGGTTTCTCCATTGTACAGATCAGAGCATGCCTCACTGCACTGGACTGCATATATCCAGGGGTGGACTGCATGTGTCCAGGGGTGGCAGTAACTGATTACAAATACTCAAGTTACTGTAATTAAGTAGTTTTTCTGGGTACTTGTACTTTATTTTTAAGCCAGTACTTTTACTTGTACTTAAGTACAAATGTAACAAAATAATGTACTTCACTATTTTTAACACCACAATTCGTTACTGAGTACACTTATTATTTTCTTCTTAACCAATAAAGATACCAGTTACAAACTGACCAACATGGCTGATGTCGTGACCTTCCCTGGTCACCCCGGATTGTCAGATTCCGTCTCCTGTATTCAGAACATTGAGTGAAAGAAAATACCCTGGGTTTTGTAGTTTCACCTTTTGCAAAAGGGAGAACACCGTGAACACAGGCCTTTCAGTCTGCTTCACTCCCGTCCATACGTGTTCTGCCCCTCCCCTGGACACAGGCTTGTTTTATTGAAAGTTGAGGTACATTTGCATAATAGATAAACAGTTCTTCAAGACCCTCGTTGGTATTCCCATATTGGGACATGTTGCCCCTTTATCTCCACCTACTAATTATCATAATGTTATTTATGACTGTGAAACACTCTGTTTCCCTCCTATGTTGGATGATTTATCTTACGTCCACCTTCACCACAAAAAGGGCTCCAGTAATATAAACATCCTCCCTAACTCTCTGTAAGGGTGTATGTGTGTGTGTGTGTGTGTAGAGAGTCCCCCTTTTTCTCTGAGTAAAAGCATACATACGAGTAAATATGTGCTCTGTATCATGTCAGCGCGTAGGTAAACAGTAAACATGTGTTCAAAGCTAATAAAAAGTTAGTGAAAAGTTAGTGATCATTCACCATGTCTCGTTAATCTGTCCTAAGCTTGCACCTGTAACCATAAGGTTTACACAAGAAAAATCTGTGGAAAACACAGGATGTTTCTCAGATAGCTTGGTGATGGGGAATATAACATCCCATTCCATGCATTTTTTAGGGGAAACCGAGCGAGCCATAACTAGTATAAAACAGTCGGTGGTCAGAGAAGCTGGCACCACCTATAACAAAGGTCTGGGTCCCAAGCAGACCACACAATCAACTTGGAATGCATTAGCTGACTATTCAGCTAATAAAAACCAATTATTCCTGTAGCAACCTGAAACCATTGAGCAGTAGACAATCCTTCTGTTCCTGATACAATAACAACCCCTCCTGAATTAGCATTATTCTTACCAGTCACTAAGCTTCCCTGCACTGCTGAACTCTCTGGGATTGTGGAGGTGGTTGTATTAGGCAGACTATGTGTTTGCCAAAATCCCACCATCCAACAGGGGTCATGACCTACAAACACAGCACAGACAAGGAACCATGTGCCATTCTGTGTTTCGGGAAGTATTAGTGGAGTTAGTGCATGGATCAAATATTACAGTGTGTTGACCCATCTGTAACAACACATAGACCGTCAGGAGGAATAGAACCACAACCATGATTATAACCAATAGGATAATATAAAAATAATATAAGTAACAAGTAGAGCAGTATAAAGATTAATAATATAAAAAATGAATATGTAGTTTATACCTCTGTCCAGGGAACTCGCAGTGTAACCAATAGATCAAAAAAATTATGAACAACCCTAATATGGTTATCCCAACAAGAAAACAAATACATGTTATACATCATAGTATGTGGGGGTATTTTAATCGGTCGGTCTTTCACCGTTCCCGCCCCCAGATACTCCTAACAGCTCAAATGTAATGAAAATTATCCTACAGTTAGAATGTTCAAAATTGTGTTTTATCAGTTCATGTATGTGTTCCTGTCCGTCTGCCTCATCGTCCTTCTGCGCCCTCAGATCAGCGTGGACGTCCTGTAGAGATCATTGAGGCTCCTCTGCAGCTGCGCACTGGCTCCAGTGGAACCAGGCGTCCCCCTTTCCTCTCAGCCGAACTTCGTGTGAGGTGCGTTCCGTCACCTGATAGGGACCTGTCCACCTTGGCTCCGACCACTTCCTCTTGATGACCCTCAGGAGTACCCACTCGGCTAAATACTAACACCAAAGCTTTAAATTCATTATATTATGGTTTATATTAATATCATACTACATACTTGTTACGTCCACTGGGGTGTTCGTTTTTTTGGTTGGTTCTGTGCTTTGTTTCAGATGCCCAATCAACAGGGACCTTCTACTGATCAGCTGCACCTGGTCATCTGCTGAGGGTATAAGAAGGCCCTTCCTCCACTCTTCACTCTCTCTCTCTCAGCCAGCAGGAGCAGAGCCACACCACACCACTTTGTTTATTTTGTTAGTTCTGTTGTAAATTAATTTGTAAATAAATGTAAATCTTATTTTAAACCACTTGCTGTGTTGTCATGTTGCTACCCCCTGAGCCAGGGTCGTAACATACTCTTTCAGTCTCAGCCGGCCAGCTGGTCCAGGAAACTGTCGACCTGTAAGAAGCTCATAGGGTGTAGATTATATGGCGTTATTACCAGAACATCAATACAATAGATAATACTTGAACCCATATAAATTTGGTCTGTGCACAGATTTTAGCCAATTTTTGTTTTAGGTTTGATTCATCCTTTCCACCTTTCCTTGAGACTGTGGATGATAAACAGTACCAAAAGCATGCTTCAGTCCCAACATAGCCTCCACCTGCTGGAGGTCTTTATTTTTGAAATGTGTTCCATTGTCAGATCTGATTTTTTCAGGAAAACCATGTCTAGGGATGTAGGTGTTAATCAGAAATTTAATGACAGTTTTGCTGTCCTCCCTTTTCGCAGGACAGGCTTCTGGCCATCCTGAGTATGCATCAACACACATCAGAATGTATCTGAATCCCCTCACAGAGTTAATCATGTCAGTGTAGTCAATGATGATTTCTTTGCCCGTCTTGGCCTCTAGTGGGTAGTGTCCTGCTTCTGGTTTGATGGTTGGTCTCGGATTGTATTTATTACACTGATCACATGTTCAAATTACATACTGAGCCATGTCTTTCATGTAGGGGTGCCACCAGTGCTCCAGATTTCTTAACATCTGAGCTACCCCCACATGGCCTAGCCCATGTGCTTCTTCCATGGCAGTTTGTCTCAATCCAGGTGGCAGTATGGGTCGTCCATCCGGTCCCCTCCATACGCCTCCTGTGTCAGTGGGGTGAGTGTGAATGTCTCTGAGTTTACATATGCGACTACACTATGTGTTGTGAGTACATACAGCTGGTGTCCCATGACCATGTGTTCAGTTTTCTGAATTAGCTTAGCTATTCCTGCATGTTGTGTGCACTGCGGGTGTCTTTTTTCCATGTTGTCTAAGAGGACACTGATGTACATCAGTATTACTCTCTCTCCCCCTTTTCTCTGGAACTCCTTCTGCAAACTTCCTCTATCTTTCACCATCAACTTTCACAACATCTTTCTGCCAACAACTTATCTACAGCATCCTTCATAAGAATCACTTCTGCCGCTGCAGTCTTAGAGTCATAAGTCTGGTTCAGTATTCCGCCTAAGACCGTCAGCTGTTCTTCTACCGTCTTTAGTGGGCTGTGCGGACCCCACCCGTCGTCAGTCATGTCTCGGTGCACACTTAAGTCCATGTCGTCAGTCATTAAAGTCTTAATCTCGTGCTCACGTAGGAATTACAAAACTATAGTTTAAGTTCAAATTTACAAAACTGCAGTTACAATGTTTCTATGTCCTCTACCAAACTATGTACACATCAGAAGAAACAACTAATCCAGTTCGTGAGTGAACCTACTTCAACAGACCACTGCTTTACATTAGCACCAGTTAGGTTTCCAGCAGTGCTGCTGCTTCAGCTCACACGTCCCTGGCACTCATCCACATTTCTCATTCATGCATTACCCGTAATATGAGCGCTCAATATGTGTGTGTGTGTTACAGCTTCACTCTCAGCTGTGTGTCTCAGTAAGGGGTGCTTTTGAACTCACAGGACTTTCCTCTGTTCTTGTAGCCGGTCCGACTACTCACAGTTCATCTGTTCTTGCCGTCTCTCTTTTAGACGGCTCACAGTTATAACAGTGTTCTTCACTGTCTAGATTCAGGCCGACTGAGAAATATGGCACGCTATGTCCCTAGTACTCAGTCCAGTGGATTTGAGACTAGCCTCTCTTCCACGACACCAGAATCTTATATGTCTGTAATTTGGAAGCCTGCAGACTTACTACAACTTCCGCCTAACTAGTGCGGTCGTTGTTTCAGTTTCCAGTCATTCCAACATCCATACCATGTGTTTGCCTGTTGTTCTTTTCCTCTCTCTTTTTTTAGTGATTTAGGGTTCCTCAAGCCCCGGGACTCAAACCCAGCTTTTCCGGCCTCTCGTCAGAGCACCGGTGGAGTCGCCACACTCAGGATTTTGCAACCCCTTTTTCCTTTTCCTTTCTCTTATTCTTTATCTTTACTCTTACAAGAATTCTTTAACCTCTTTTTTTTTTTTGTTTCAGTCAATGTTCGTATAATTTACAGGCAGATTACTACTAAGACTCGGGACATGTTACACTTTAGAGTAGTCAGTGCAGATATAAAAGGTCTGCTCACCTTATTGTGTTCAATTGACGGATCTGAGAAGAATATAATTACCTTCTATCCTGGACGGGCCCCCAAAATGTCGTGATCTTCCCTGGTCACCCCGGATTGTCAGACTCCGTCTTCTGTAATCAGAACATTGAGTGAAAGAAAATACCCTGGGTGTTGTAGTTTCACCTTTTGCAAAAGGGAGAACACCTAGTGACCACAGGCCTCTCAGTCTGCTTCACTCCCGTCCATAAGTGTTCTGCCCCTCCCTGGACACAGGCTCGTTTTATTGAAAAGTGGAGGTACATTTGCATAATATATAAACAGTTTTTCAAGACCTTCGTTGGTATTCCCATATTGGGACATGTTGCCCTGTTATTCCCACCTACCAATTATAATACTTGGTCTAACTGTTATTTATGACTGTGAAACACTCTCTATCCCCCCTCTGTTGGATGCTTTATCTTACGTCCACCTTCACCATAACAAAAGGGCTCCAGTAATGTAAACATCCTCCCTAACTCTCTGTAAGGGTGTATGTGTGTGTAAAAACTCCCTTTTTCTCTGAGTGTAAGCATATACAATCGAGTACATATGTGCTCTATATCATGTCAGTGCGTAGGTACCCTTATATAATTCCACAGCTGCTAACTAATTAAACAAACTAAACAGCCTTATGTTATTTATGCTAACTGACGGTAACTTCAACGGTAAATAAACAAAGCACAGAGCTCTGAGGAGCTAAAGCAGAGAGAGAACAGCTGGAGGGACACATTTGTAGCTCCAAGTCATGAAGTCAGTGTCCTCCTGTCAGAAACACTATGTGCTGAATGTCACTCTTTTCACACAGAGCCGTTGTTGTTCCGTGACATTGTCATGTTTACATACCTGTTCTGTGTAGCTTGATCTCAGGCTTCAGGAGCAGATCCAGCAGTTTGCGCTGACGGTCCAGCTCTCCCTCGTACTGGACGATAGTTTGTTCAAACACTCCCAATATTTCAGCAGCAGCAGCAGTTAGCCGCTCGCTGATAAAAGCTCTCAGAGACTCCGCAGCAGCCATTCAGATGTAATAAAACACTTACAGCGGAAAACTTCTGTTGAACTTCTGCTGTCACTGTGCTCGTCTTTCTAGTTCCTCTTCCCCCTCCTTCTCCTTGTTCAGTTCATTTGTTTGATTGCCGTTGCTAGGCAATAAAACACTTGTTATTCACCCTCTTTCATCTTTTTTGTTTGATTTCCGTTGCTAGGCAACTTGCCGTTGCTAGGCAATCAACTCTTGTTATTCACCCTCTTTCTTCTTCTTCTTTGTTTGATTGCCGTTGCTCATCTGTTGTTCATCTCCCAGAGGACATTCCGGGTCAACTTCACGTTTTTTCCAATATTAAGCAATTTCGGTGTCATCTGCCAAATGTATCTCCTCCTAGAAATTTCAAGCTGCAGACTCCATTTTAGTCTTAAAACGCTCATTAGATGCTGCTCTATCAAACTTGTATTCAGAATTTTCTAATTCCGAATCGTTTCCACACGCCAGGCGCAGCCACAAATTCTGAGTGCTGTGTTTACTTGTTTTTGCTCCTTGCTTTATAGTTTTTTTACAAACCATACATTTTGTATGACTTACAAATGCCAATATTTCCTTCAGACTAGGTTTCTATTTGCTTTATATTTCATTATATTTCCATTTGAATGACTTAATTGGAATTGTGAAAAGTCTCCTACCCTGAAATGACTGAGCTGTTTCTGAGGTATGCCGTCTCCTTCCTCCTCTCTGGCGCTTACTGTTTGTAAATGGCAGATTTCAAGCCCAGGAGACTGGTGGGAGTGCATGCAGCCTGTGGGAGTCAAATGAAAAAAACTGGAAGATTGTAAACAAGAAATGTATATAAGAAATGTGAATAGCTGGTTCATAGAGTGGAGGCTGACCACCATTTTAAATCTGTCCTAAAGTGCATATTGTGCAGAATCAGAAAAACCTCATTAATCCCTGCAGATGCTGCTTTGTTCAGTCACTCAACATCATAAATTATCCTGGATAGTATGAGAGATGGATTGATTTGTCATGTTCACAGTCCTCCCAACATCAACAGACAAGTGCCTCATAATGCACCTGTAAGGGCTACTGCTGTAATAAAAGGAATGACGCAAAAATGTGTGACATCATCTTTCACACACACATTTCCAAGAATCCGTCTGTATGTTATAATACAATAGGCATATTTTATAAATGCTGTTGCCCAGAACATATACATTGGTTTGTGATGAAACGGTACCCTAGCTTCTATATCGTATGCTCACTCAGACTTGATACGGGGCAGAATCTTGTATTCGTATATGTACTTCCAATATGAGGCGCCCTCACATTTAGGCTTTAGCTAGTTCTGTGTCTGAGTAAACGCTCTTACTTGACACACATATATGCATCAAATACAGCAAGCCATTGCCATCACACAAGGACATCTGGCATTCAGCACACCAGCTGTTTGTACTTTTATAAAATATAAGCGTTGTTGTTTTTCAGTGTTCTCAGGCACTGATGTGACATGAATAAGCATGTTTCTCACAAATGATGGTCTTGTTCCGCCTGCTATTGAGGAAACTGACAGTTAAGGTTGGTCAGAGATGGGAGACAAAGCCTTATGTAGCCTTATGCCTTCGACCCTCAGATTGCCTCCTCTGCTGAGGCTTATTAACACAGACCTGTATCCATAGTAGTTCACATGTACAAGTGGCTTGGATGACGTCCCTGAAACTATGACAGGTGGAGAAATAAATTCAACTCTGAAGAAGATAATTGTGTTGTTACAAAGCTTGTTGTCAGTATAGACTTTCAGGTATTTTCTGTCTTATGTTTTGTCACAGAACATGTGTTTACTGCAGATGTATTTATGAGAGAAGTTAAAGGAGTTAGCTCTTTTTTATGCTGCTGTAAACTAATATAAGGTTCATTTCATCATAAAAATGCAATTGGGCCACTTTACAGATATTCACACAAACTCAGATAACTTGTCTTCCACCTGATACGTTCTTTTGGTTTCATAAGAGAAGAATATTGAGAAAGAGGTCAGCTGTAGTTCCTCCTCTCAGTTCCATTGCAGTGTATTATTTTGTGTCTGTCTCCTTATTTCATTTCCACTGTGTTTGGGGACTGCCAGGTGAATGCCTGTTTTTTCCATCTCCTGGTGTTGTATGTTACTAACAGTGTTGGGAAGAATACTTTTAATAAGTATTCAGTTACTGAATACAGATTACAGGCCCTACAACTTAACATTGCTCAGTCTAAGTAACATATTCTGAATACTTGGATTACTCACACATTAATTTGTGTAGCATGTGTATGATATACTCTACAAATCTGGATGTATTGAGTTGGACTAGTGCAGGGGTCGGCAACCTTCAGCATTAAAAGAGCCATTTGGGCCGGTTTCCCACTGAATAAAGCACACTCGGAGCCACAAACCCCTAACTACTAATCTACACCTATTTGACTAAATTAAAGGCAAAATGAATCTATATATAGGCCTAATATAGATAGATATAGATAATATTTATCTGAACAAAAAATGCCAGTTTATATGTTATTTTGATTTCAGTGTGCCGTCATAGTACAGTAGTCAACCTGAATATGAAACACGTTAGTTCAGGGTCCGATATAAAAATATGTATTTTCAGAATAACAGCTTGTTAAATTATTTCTTTCACCTGGTTAATGTGAGTTCTGCTCTGGAACTTCACTGCACAGCGTATCGTATCCACTTCAGGGCTGGAAGACGTCGCTTTGATTTTCACGAAGGACTGAGCTCTGATCTGTGAGGCTGGAGCGATGTTTACTTTTAATGTAGTTCATGATGGAAAACACCAGCTCGCTCAAGTATGAGGATCCAAAGATTGACAGGACTCAAAATGCAAACTTTTCCATGTTCATATAAGTGTCGGGAATGTCATTGCATGCAGGCTGTCGAACACCAGTTTGTCCGGTGTCACAGGTGCTGCGCACAGGACGCGACCGTGACGCATATTTTGACAAAATATTAAAAGTTTTATTTTAATCACGACAGCATCTCAATCTCCAAAGAAACAACTATTACTATGAAAAAACTAAATGAATAAAATAAAATACATTTAAATTAAACGGCCATTATTTATTCATATTATTATTATTTTTTTCCAAAAATGAGCTCGCTGCCTGGGAGCCACAACAGAGGGATGAAAGAGCCTCATGCAGCTCCGGAGCCGCAGGTTGCCGACCCCTGGACTAGTGGCTCAGAAGTGTAGGAGCAGCTCTGGGAATGAGTAAAAGAGAGACAGGGAGATGAAGATTTGCTGAAGTACCATATATATTTAAATGACACACAGTTAACAAACCCAGCAATGGGGGGCCACACGCAGCGAGGGGACAAAAGTTCAAAATAAAGGGGGCTGCAGGAGCCTCCTACCACTCCTCCAACCAGCAGAGATCTGGGCCAGATCCAGACGTTGAGCTGAATCGTATTCTTCGAGCCTAAGCAGAGCTCAATCCTAGCTCGCCATCAACCCTGGCCTGCACACAGCACAGGACCAATTAATGTGCACACAGTCCATCTATCTAATAATAATACAGTACAAATCGTATCATACATAGTTCTAAATTAGAGTTCTCATATCATCAAATATATACATACAAATATAGATATTCTATTATTAGTCAAATTGGGAAAATAAATGCTATATTATAATATCAATTCTGCTAGTGTAGCAATATCAAACATGATCAAACATTAAAGGTCAGACAGAAATACTTTACAGACCTCTCACATTGATTCAATGTAGCACAGTTAAGGATAGTCAGAGAGACCTGGCTTTTTTCTGGACTCAGTGCAGGAGGTGGGTGACAGGAGGGTCCTGACAAAACTGACTCCCATGATGCACCACTGAGACACAGGAAGTCATTCCTGCCTGTCTCAATCAAACTACTGAACTCTGAACTGGAAGATAAGACAAGATAAGACTTTATTAATCCCGAAGGAAATTCCTGTGCCAGAGGTATCAAGTTACATTAAATGCAGTTAAGTACAGAGTATAAGAGTAGAAGTGTCACTCAGACACTGTACATTCATACTGGTGCATTCATGTCCTGCTCTTTACTATGGAAAGGTTTTATACAGTAGTGAATATGTTCTTTAGATACAACTCAGGGATTTAAATGCTATCTAGGTATTTAGATATTTATTATATATTTCAATGTATCTTTAATTTCTAATGTCTGTAACAAAAAAGAATTTCCCCTCGGGGACAAATAAAGTCATTCTGATTCTGATTCTGATTCTGATGCTGGACAATGAGTCCACCCCCTGCAGGACGCCCTGTCAGCTCTGCAGAGCAGCTTCAGTGGCAGACTGCTCCACCCTCGGTGTGTGAAGGAGAGATACAGAAGGTCTTTCCTTCCTGCTGCTGTCAGACTGTATAATAACCACTTCTGATAGGAGCAATATTCACACACCACAGTGTACAACACATTATTTATTTAGTTTCTGATGCACTATGTACAGTTTTCTTACAGACCACTTCTCCCTCCACTCACCTGTGCAATAACTGTTCCTATGTAAACTGTTTTTTTATTCTATTCTATTCTATATTTATTGGTAGTTTATTTTATCATATATATCTTTTCTTAACTTATCCTTTGCTGTCTGTATCTGCTGTTGCAAAAATGCAATTTCCCCATTGTGGGACTAATAAAGGTTTCTTAATTCTTAATATCCTGTGCTGACCGCTCCATATAAACCAATGGAAGCGGCTAGGCTAAATTACCCAATGGGAATGAATGAGCAGCTGAGCTAACAGTAGTGAGACTCACCAGTTCTGTAGTTTAAGATTAGTTCAGACGATCCACTCGACACATAAAGACTTTGGTAGTTGGCTCCTATAGATCGACATTCAGTACATTTAATTTGAAGAGATGACAACATGAATTACAGCAAACTTTTCCTACTCGTGTCCCAGCGATCAGTCCCTGTTTACTACAGAGGACGCTATAAAACATTCAGTCAAACCTGTCCAGACTGTTCCAACTGACTGCATCACATCAATGTTATTCTACTTAAAGAAACAGGAAAAAAAACGTAATGATGACAGAACGCTCCTCCTACAGCTTTAAAGCTACAAACATGCTTTCAAAACTAAAGTGTCTAAATGTGATGACACCCTTGCTATGACTTTGGGACAATCTGAGAACATTGTAATTAAAAATGTGCAACTCAGAAAGTAGCCATGCTATACAGCTGAAACTTTGAACATATTTTAAAAGATGTATTTACTTAAATATAGTTAAACCTGTCAATCATAGCGCCACCATGTGGTGAGATATAAAGTGTCAAAAACTTCGGACAAAACATTAGTGGACAACTTTAAATAGTGTAAGATTTTTTATTTTGGAATATCTAATAGCGTTTCATTTCTATTGGCTAATAAACTTTTGTGGGCGTGGCCATGTGTACTTAATGTACTATAACTGATGCATACTGTAACATATAGCTGCCAAATTTGTAGGCTAGTACTAAGATTTAGTGTACCAAGTTTCATGCGGTTTGGCCACTGGGGGGCGCTATAGTGAAAACATATGTATTACTCAACATAAATCCATCCTGTTTTTCAAATGCTTCTGTGAAATACCTGATATGACTTCAACAGCACAGCTTTCAGGTGTGAAATGGTCGCCTGTAATAGCTGATATCCCAACCCAACACTATAAAGCTTTACAGCCTCTGTACTGCCTCATGCTTTGTGATGTGCCCGTGCTTCTGGTTCTCAGCTACTCAGCGTGCTGCAGCTCTTTTAAAGCTTCATCTGCAGCATGCTGTATGTGCTGCTAGCTGCAGCAAACAGCTCTGCAATCACACTCGCAGTTTCTTCAGGAACTGCCATTCTAGTTAAATTAAGAGATCATCATTTTTAACCACACAAAATTATTGGCTACTGCACCAACAAAAACTCTTATCAAAACACTATGCCAATAACATTCTGACAAAGAATGTTATTGGCATGGTCTATGGGACAAACACACTAGACCGCGTGGGCATTGGAAAAGGCGTCTGACTTCGGATCAGAAGATTGAGGGTTCGAGTCCCTTTGTGGTTGAGGTTTTATACAGGTAGGAAACCAGCCAACTTCTATCTGTGGTTTATCCGCAATTCACTTCCACTGCTACAACCTAGTGGGTCTACTACGCCAGTTTGGAGTCGCCCTCGGAACCTGAGACCTGACTATTTATTTATTTATTCAACATCTGTCCAGTCAGCAGTCTTCCCCATAATTGTGTCTGCTTTGCAGGTGTTTTGAGTTCATCATCTGATCACAGTGTGACATCATTAGTTTATAATATTGAACTTTTCCACAATATTCTCATTTATGGAGATGCACCTGTACATGGTGGCTGATTACGATAACAAACTGAATGAAGTGCTGTGAAAAAGAGTAAAATATACAAACATGAGACAGTGGGGACGTGATTTTGGATTCAATCGCGTCCATGACTCTCAAGCCTGTAAGGCTGCAGAAAGAGCCTTGGCTGAACGAGTCCACTCGTGCGCTCAGACGCGCATCTAGGCAGGCAGAGAGATGGAAAAAGGACAAACCTAAAATTTGTGGGATCTCCTCCAAAACGATCTCACATCATACCAGCAGGCTGTTAAAGCTGCAAAGACAGAATATTTCTCCGCATTGGTGCCTGCAAATGCTCATAAGCCTCAGGTTCTTTTTAATGTGTTTGATTCTCTGGTGAATCCATGTGATGCTGTCTGTATTGAGCCGTCTCCTACTCTGTGCAAGGCTTTTAATGAATTTTGTATTGGTAAAATTTTAGCATTTAGACACCTGCTCTCTCAGTCTGCCCAGGACCCCTCAGCTCTTCTCCCAGCTCCGCTGTCTTTGACAAATTTGAGCCTGTCTCACTATCTCACCTCACTGAGATTGTTAAAAATTTACGGCCTGCCACTTGCCAATCTGACAGCATTCCATCCTGTCTTTTTAAAGAGGTCTTCTGCACAGTTGACACTTTTAGCTTACAATTTATAAATCTGTGTCTGAGCTCTGGATCTGTTCCATCCTCTTTTAAACATGCCACGGTGCAGCCTCTTTAAAAAAAAGAAAGGCCTAGACCCCTCGGTTTTAACCAATTTCCAAGCTCCCTTTTATCTCAAAGGTTTTAGAGAAAGCTGTTCTTACTCAAATCCAAGAATTTTTAAAAACAGCAAATGTCTGTGAACCGTTTCAATCTGGTTTTAGGCCTCTCCACAGCACTGAAACTACTCTTTTAAAAGTTTTTAATGATCTCTTGCTCACCCGTGACTCTGGCAACTGTGCCATTCTCTTGGCTCGCTTAGAGCACCGTGTTGGCATAAAAGGCACTGCCCTAAAGTGGTTTGAATCGTATCTAACAGACAGATCCTTTTCAGTTCAGATAGGGCAGTTTTCTTCTTCAGTGGCCCCTCTGACCTGCGGGGTGCCCCAGGGGTCGGTTCTGGGCCCGCTGTTGTTCTCTCTCTACATGCTACCCCTGGGGTCCATATTCAGGAAGCACAGCATCCCCTTCCATTGTTTTGCTGACGATGTGCAGGTGTATTTGCCGCTTAGAGTTTCTGCCAAAGATTCCCTCCAATCACTGCTAAACTGCATGAGTGATATTAAGAAATGGATGGACCTAAACTTTCTAAAATTAAACGAAAACAAAACTGAGGTTGTCTTGTTTGGTCGCCCCGACCTAGTCCAGGTCCTTGCCAGCTCCCTTGGCCCACTGGTGCCAAACATACAAACTCAAATGATTCAATCTAGGCCACCTGCATTGCTGCATTAATTTCAGATTGCAACCTTTCTCCCAGTTTTTGTCTGATGTCAACAGGTATCAAGTAGAAGCAGACATATGAGCTATGGTATGATGATAATATATGATGATAATATATGATGATAGATATATTAATGCTGAATGAATCTTGAACCTCTTTTTTCTTTCAGATGACAAAGCCAAAGCAAATGCTCACCTGTCCTGTATGTGGTGGGAACTTTTGGTATGTGTCCAGGCACCTCATCAAGGCCCACCACATACTAAACCCACAGGAGCGAAACTTGCTTAATGGCCTGGCCACAGGCCATATATCAATCGGCTGTGTGCAGTGTCCCGTGGCTGGCTGCACACAGCTGGTGAAAGACATAAAAACACACCTTTCCAGGCAGCACATTGACAAGTGTAGACTGCATGAAGCCCTGATACACCGGCTTGTGAGGGCGAAGGTGGTGGAGAAGGTACTGAGATGCTTGATTCTATTCTTAGTTGTTTTTTTCATGCCTATTCTGCCATGTATAATCCCCCCCCCCCCGCCCCCGGATAAATAAAGTTGTTTAATTTGATTTGATTTGAAGCTCTCGGCACTGAGGGCGACCAACCCACAACCGCCTATGGTGTCAGAGCTGGACCTGCAGGCCAGGGAGGATGAGGCGGGGACGACCTGCACCAACTGCCGGGAAATGGCAGCCAAAAACCGGGCCCTTCGCGAGAAAGTGGCACAGCTGGAGGTGAGTGAATGGTAACAGTACGGCTTCACTTCTACATAAATTGTACTCACATACAATGCACAAAACTGCAGGGGGCTGGAAAAGTAGGCCCCAAAAATAAACCTACTGCTCCAGCCACTGAGGCAAGTTGTTCCCGAGCAAGAATTTCACTTTCAGCGGCAGGAAAATGCCAGGCTCTGATCTAATGTTTCTTTTACAGACTCAGCCGTCATCTAATGAGGGTGTGGCGGTGCCGGCAGAGGTCGAGGTGGAGGTGCCTGAGTTTCATGATGGTGAGTTCAAGGAATAGGAGCAGGCCAGGAAGCCCAAAGCCGGTGACGACAGGGCAAGCCTGCCGGCATTCCTGGCCCAGCTCATAATGGAGGACAGGGAGGAAAGGGTGAGTGAGCTCACTGCACAGCTCACAGTGTACATTCAGAAGGTTGAAGCGAAGCACAGGAAAAAAGCGAGGCATCTGGACGTGTGGCGCTATCCAGATGCCTCGCTTCAACCTTGTGCCTGGCCAGCATCTTTAAAGGCCGCAGCAAGGGGTCAGCCCGCCGGCATTTGACATTCCCGAGCTCAATTGGTGAGTAGCAAAAGGCTGTGGCATAAGATAAGAGACATTTACTGCTGCTCTACACATTTTTTTCCTGTGTGTCTTCACAGAGAGCTACATAGAGTCATATTCTATGTTTATATTCTGTCCGGAGGGCACCCCAAAAATGCAGGAAAACTCAGTATCGAAGATGAGCAGAACCAGGGTGTTCTGCTCATTTATGGCCCTGGGCGGGTCCAGCAAGAACACCTGGACGTGGGAGTTTCTGGGCAACCTGGCGCACCTTGCTGCGTGAGCTTGAATTTCTTCTAGTATAAACATAGTACTACTTTTGCAGTGTAACTCCAGCTAAATCAATTTTCTTTTGCTTATATTTTTCACAGTTACCTGGCTGTGGTGCGGAGGATGGCCATGTCGCCAGTGACCGTGGCACTCTACATCGGCCAGGCCACTGGCTTTGTGGAGTGCTTGCGAGACACCCCTCCGCAGCACAGCCGGCTCAAGGCACAGGATGTGGTCGTCCTGTTCAGGTACCTCAAAAAAATGTACAGGGACCTGAACAGGACGATCCTGGGGCACCAGATTGTGAAGGCTCGGAAACAACAGCAGCTGGTGAGCCAGGAGGCGCTCGGGACCTGCATCCGCCTGGCCAGAGACAGGATTCCCTCACTGCTGGGTAATGCTAGACTCCACACACACAATCCCAGCTTCACATACTACACATACTTCATCAGTCTAATCGTATGAACTGAAAGTTAGCCTTACTAATGCATCTCTCTCTCTTCTTTTCACAGACGATGTGGAGAAGGCCGCACCCAACGATCCGGTGACAAGATACCGGTTCTTTGGGTACATGGCCGCCTTCCTGACCTGCATATATGTAGTAAGTAATAAGATCATTATTTTGCATGTATAAAAGGTATGCCTGTGCGAATATGAGTGAATTAAGTGTTATAATGGTAAGTGGAACCTTTGGCATTGTCATTGTCACTCCTCAGTTGTCTACTGCGGACCAACTTCCTGTTTCCTGTTAGAAGCAACCCGGAGAACGAAGCGAGTGCTACTGTGTTTCTTTTGCTAACATTCTATTATTCTCAGGTCAGTATTTGGTTAAAAATGGTCACGAATGAAAGCCTTAAGCTTCGAATTGATTCTGTATTCGCTGACAGTGATTTCATAATGATTTGGGTAACTTTGAGTAACTTTAAAAGTAGTTTGTAGAAGCTAACGATGCAGCTAATTGGAAGGTAGTAGCGGTATAGCCGAGCTGTGGGTAATCTCGCGCTACTTCGAGTAATTATCGCGCTGAAATGCTCCGCTGTAATTTGTATCAAGTATATGTATATAGCACACTTACGTCACTCCAATTGAATGTATGTCTCCTGATGTGTTGATGTGTGATTATAAGATAGAGCTGCATTATTTGTTCAGTGTTAAATGTAATGTTTGATGAAAGAATGCAAATATTATTGGGTTTATTTTGGTGCAATGTCCAAGTCTGTGTAAACTTGTATGTTTATTTAGTGAGAAATACTGTTATACTGTTTGGTGGGGAAACATGGTTTATATGTGGTTACAGACCTGCTGGAAAAACGGAGGTGGTGGCCTCAGACATCATCTTTCTACCACATACAATGCAGTGGTTCCATCCATTCCAGGAAGTTTGCACATACTCACAGCAAGAACTGTGTCAACCAGAAGAAGGACTGTCAACCAGTCCCCCTCCGGCAGTCTCACAGTCGTTAGCCAGTCGTTAGACACACCTGGCCCAGGCAGCCAGAACATCACAGGTAACTATGGAAACATTTAGTGCTATTGTTTTTTTAAGTTTTACCCAGACCCACCCACTGAGGTCCTCCACCACATATAAACCATGTTTCCCACCAAACAGTTAGAACTGATGAAGCTGCTTGGATGAGCAGCGAAACGTCTTCACGAAAACTCTACAAGTCCAGACGCCTTGTGTGGAAATATATGGTCAAACCTGGTCAAAATATATGTTTGTTTGCACATATGGTAAAAGTGTATGGTTGCTCATAGATCGAGACCTCTGACTGAGGCCATAAAGCATTCTGATGTTTAATGGTTAGTCTAGAAATTCGAACTGCAAACCCCTTAGTTGACCCCAAAGATGAAAACACAAGCTTGCCAAAGAGATAAGATATACTCAAGGTCATGTAGCAGGAGGACCTGTGAGAATACACACACACACTCACATCAAAGATGTGAGTGGAGAACTTCAATGTCTTTTAAGTTTCGTATACGCCCTCCACCTTGTGATTATTGAATATGCATGTTTCACTGAAAAACATTACCTTTTATGCCTTTCTATGTAAATGTAACCACACCTTGTTGTAAGATTAATAAAACGAGCCTAATGCATGGGACGGACAGAATGCAAATGGTCAGCTGCTGGAGCAGATCGAGGGGTCTGTATTGAGCTGTGCATTCTCCCTTTATAAAGGCGAAACTGAAACTGATCAGTACTGGTTTTCATTCAATGTTCTGTGCATCGGGGACGGAGTCTGGGAATCCGGGGTGACCAGATCAGGTCACAACACTTGCTTCAATCTTCTCTACGTATGATGACCTGGATGACTGAGAATCTTCATCAACAGGAAACATGACCCACAGCCTGAACAAAATGTGCTTAAAAATACACATTATGAGGCTGGAAAAAGAGAAAGACTTCATGAGGATGTTTTAATGGAGATGTATCTCACCCAGTCTCTCATGAAGGAATGTGATTTTAAGTTTCACAAGGTGCCTGGATATATACAGCATTACCAGGTTGATCCATTTGGAGTACATATGTACACAGAGACTGGAGTAAGCATCCTCATGCGGGAAAAAATGTGGCTGTATATCTAGATGCTACAGGGAATGTGGTATCCAAGGTCCCTAATCAAAGTAAACGACTGCTATACTATGCCCTAACCCTTCCAGGTTGTGGTCAAAATGCACCCCCCTCCCAGTCTGTGAAATGATGACCAATGAACACTCCATCCTACTTTCTGGCTACAGTAGGATGGAGTGAAAAGTATCACAATACACTCAGAAAAGTATCACAATACACAACCCTGAAAGTAAAACAGGTTGAAACAGAGAGGGAGAGCATTGACAGCTATTTAGACAGAGCTTTTGCAATGTGTTCTAAATGGAAGACAGAGAAGGACATACAAACATTCACAGTCTTGTGCATATGCTCTGCACATGTGATTAAAGCTGTCAGTAAGGCAATTGGGAAAAAAAACTGCAGATAAGAACTTGAAAAGTTTTGCCACATTTGCATTTGCTAGGTTGCAAAACAGTACTTCAATGGCTGCAGTACTCACCATCTTCCGTTCTCTCTGCCGTGTGTTAAAAGCCAAACACAAGAGCAGTTGTGTCCAGAAACATCTTGAGACATTGCATGACTTGATTAAAACAAACATCATTCCAGACATGGAACAAACAGGAAATGCTGACACACCCCTAGCTCTGGAAGATGACAAACAAAGAAGAAATGTCAACACCATTGTTGGAGGATCTCCCTTTACACATGTGTTTAAGAGCATCTTGGAGGAAGTACAGACAGAAATGGAAGAGGATTCAGAGACCTCACTTCCTGAAGACATTCCCTACTTCTGTCCTGCCGTCCTTGATGTTCTCTTTGACAACTGCCTTGGCATATTTCCCCTTTGGAGTGGTCTCATGTTGAGACGTGTGAAAAGGGATGCATGTGACCAAACAACAAATCACAACCAAAACCAGAGAGACAAACTGCCACGTGGAGAGATGGTTTGGAATAGTTAAACATTGTATTTTGAAAAAGCAGAGGTGCCTGAGGCCAGCAGCATTTGTTAGAATAATGTATGGGTCCTTACAGGGAAGATACAGAGAGCATATCATGTATCATAACTCTGAAAACCTGCTCATTGAAACTATGCTCAATTATGCTATGCTTATATATCATAGCATAAAACACAGGACAGGAGAAGAGCAAGCAGAGCAGAGAGCAGCAACAGAGAATTTGGGTGTAGCTGTTTTTCCTCTGTCCCCTTGGAGCTGTGACTTGTGCAATATGTCACACTAAATAAAGACATTTTTGTGACTGTATTTATGTATTTGTTTCTATTTGTTGTATAAATGTTGTACATTATATACATAAGCTGCATATACACAATACACCCAGTAGGCATATTATGTCAGATTTGGAGCACCTCACCTATGGATACAGGGATAGGCTCCAGCCCCCAGTGATAATCATCACTGTACATGTCTTTGTGTTTGGGGCGGCATTTCTATAGAATCTAGTAGCCCGTAGGGCCCCAGTGTTACCTTCTCGCCTAGGGCCCCTATAGTGTCAAGCAATGGCTCTGTTCAAGAGTTAACAAGACACAGGTGACAACAATCAAACCCTTTGCAGTGCGCAGTGCAGACTTTGCAGTGCGGACTTTGCAGTGCACAGTGCGGACCAGTGCAGCCTTTGCAGTGTGCAGTGCGGCCTTTGCAGTGCGGACTCTGCAGTGTGCAGTGCGGCCTTTGCAGTGCGCAGTGCGGACTTTGCAGTGTACCCTTTGCAGTGCGCAGTGCGGACTTTGCAGTGCACCCTTTGCAGTGCGGACTTTGCAGTGCGCAGTGCGGACTTTGCAGCGCAGCCTTTGCAGTGCGGACTTTACAGTGCGGACTTTGCAGTGCGCAGTGCGGACTTTGCAGTGCGGACTTTGCAGTGCGCAGTGCAGACTTTGCAGTGCGCAGTGCGGACCAGTGCAGCCTTTGCAGTGTGCAGTGCGGCCTTTGCAGTGCGCAGTGCGGACTTTGCAGTGTACCCTTTGCAGTGCGCAGTGCGGACTTTGCACTGCACATGCAAAGTCCGCACTGCACACTGCAAAGGCCGCACTGCACATGCAAAGGCCGCACTGCACACTGCAAAGGCTGCACTGGTCCGCACTGCACGAGCCGATATTTTGTGGCCCCCCACTTGACATCAAAGTTTAGAGTTAGTGCGGCCCGCACATTTTTCTCACATGCACTTATTTACTGAGTCCGCACTGCGCACCTCAAAGTCCGCACTTCACACTGCAAAGGCTGCACTGGTCCACACTGCGCACAGCAAAGTCCGCACTGCAAAGTCTGCACTGCGCACTGCAAAGTCCGCACTGCAAAGGCTGCACTGGTCCTATTTTTACTACTTTTACTATTAAACTCGGACAAGACTGAGGTCATTGTTTTTGGACCGAAACATCTCAGAACTAGTTTATCAGATAATACTTTCTCTCTGGATGGAATTACTCTGGCCTCCAGTACGACTGTGAGGAACCTTGGAGTTATCTTTGATCAAGACATGTCGTTTGTCTCTCATATTAAGCAGGTCTCCAAGACCGCTTTCTTTCACCTGCGTAATATTACTAAGATCAGGAGCATCCTCTCTCAGAGTGATGCTGAAAAGCTCATCCATGCTTTTGTCACTTCAAGACTGGACTACTGCAACTCTTTATTGTCAGGATGTCCACATTACTCCATCAACAGTCTGCAGCTGATCCAGAACGCAGCAGCTAGAGTTCTGACAGGAAGCAGCCAAAGGGATCATATCTCTCCTGTTCTAGCGTCTCTTCACTGGCTCCCAGTGGACTCAAGAATACACTTCAAGATCCTTCTTCTAACCTACAAGGCTCTTCATGGACTTGCTCCATTGTATCTGCAGGACCTGATTGTACCATATGTTCCTAATAGGACACTCAGATCTCTGAGTGCAGGTTTACTAGTAGTTCCTAGGATTCATAGAAGCAGAATGGGAGGACGAGCTTTCAGCTATCAGGCACCGCTATTATGGAACCAGTTACCAATCTGGGTCCGAGAGGCAGACACTGCCTCCACCTTTAAGACTAGACTTAAAACTTTTCTGTTTAGTAAGGCGTACAGTTAGCCTTAGACCTAGTGTGTAGCACAGCTATGCTGCTCTAGGCCTACGTTGTCGGGGGGCACAAACATGATCCACTGAGCAGTTTCCCTCTCACCCTCTAACCTCTCCTTTTCTCTCCTTAGTCTGGCTCACACTGGTCTCAAGACCTGGATGATGACCTGCAGTCCGGCCCGTGAAGTCTCTCTTGCTCTACGTTGTCGGGTGGCACAAACACGATCCTCTGAGCACCCTCTGACCTCTCCTCCACTCTCCTTAGTCTGGATCATACTGGGTAATATCGTCTCATAATCTGTGTTTACTGTCTTCCTTGTAGTTCTGTGCCTCGCTCTCGCTCTCTCTCTTTGCAGGTCTCAAGACCTGCATGATGACCTGCAGTCTGGTCCCTGATCTCTCCTGTGCTCATCGACTTCACTAGCCCCTGCTGCTCATCCTTGCTATCAAATTACTATTCCTACTTATGGACTGACGATATATATAGATCACAATATAATCACTGTTTCATCTTGCTGTCATGTTTGCTCTGTACTGTATCATGTTTGTATCATGTTTGCTCCTCTCTCTCTCTCTCTCTCCTTCATCCTCTCTCTCCTCTCTCTCTCTCCTTCATCCTCTCTCTCTCTCTCTCTCTCTCTCCCTCATCCTCTCTGACTAGCAGCAGGACTGGTTCCCCCTTAAGTTGACGGGTCCTGCTCAAGGTTTCTTCCTCTTAAAGGGAGTTTTTCCTTGCCACAGTGCTCTTAGGGGGGTTCCTGTGAAGCGCTTTGAGACAATGTCTGATTGTAATATGCGCTATATAAATAAAACTGAATTGAATTGAATTGGTCCGCACTGCAAAGTCCGCACTGCGCACTGCAAAGGCCGCACTGCACACTGCAAAGGCTGCACTGGTCCGCACTGCGCACTGCAAAGGCCGCACTGCACACTGCAAAGGCTGCACTGGTCCACACTGCGCACTGCAAAGTCTGATTCGTTATACTCTGTTTATAGTCGTATTCATCTTGTGCATTTTTATCACCAACACCTTGCAGCTGTGGAGCTGACTGACTGTTAAAGGTGAACTGTTATCAGTGTAGTATTCTAGTGTGACCCATTTCAGGGTAAGTCTGACCTGGAAGTGGTCGAGCTGTGGGCAGAGTTTGTCCTGAAGCTCCGCTGGGTGGAAGGAGTTGAAGGAGGAGGTGGAAGAGACACATTGGCCTGTGAGGGGTAATAGAGAGGAGCATTAAAGGGTACGCTGCTGTGGCTGCATTAGTCCTGCTGTTTGAGCTGTTTGAGCTGTTCTGCACCTGCAGGAAGTATTTCTCCAGCGCCGGTCTGACGTCTGGGTTTTTCTCCATGGCCTCATTCAGCATCTTGTCAATAACCTTGTTAAATTCCTTCATCTCTGTCACTTTAATGTCCTTCTCTTCAAAAGGAGAAGAGCACTTGGAGCACTGGAAAACAGCAGGACATTACAGAATTAAACAGGTGGTGTTCTGTATACACACACAACACCCCCTGTGTTTACTGCCGCGTCATGAAATGAGCAGTTGATTTTAAACCTGTTTTGTGGCTCTGTCGAGTTTCTCCTTCTGAAATGTGATGTCTTTGTTCAGTTTCTCCAGGAGTGTCTGATTTATTCTCATCTTTTCTCCCTCCTCTAGTCTTGTTCCTTTCCTGGAAACAGACACACACCCATGAATACACTAAAGCTGAACATGCACATACACAGAGATTCATACGAGATCAATGTCAGGCAGATAGTTTAAACAAGTTTATTTTTGGTCTAAAGCTTTCACAGGGGCGCTACATAATACACCCTCTGTATTCCCTGTAGTATTGTGCAGTGATGGCTGCACAAAAGAGATGCAGCTTTAGGCCACATGGTCTGTGGGCGACTTCTACAAAGGAGGGATCTGTGTGCTCCATGGGTGCTGGACTAAGTGTGTAAATGATTGATTCTCTAACTTGGCCCAAAGCATATCCATCACTGTGTTGCAGTGATAATACACTGACTTCCAACAAAAAAACAGTAATTTAACTATTACTGCCTGCTGAATGTTGACCATTATGCTAATGATATATGAGCTAACAAAGTATTTGCATGGTTAAGATCCAGTTAATCCAGAATCAGTCTGAATGTAACCTGAGCCGTCGAAGACTAATTGCTTCGTTCTCAGTGATCTGCTCTACACTGGCTATAAACAACAATAACCTGCATGTCCTGTTGGAGCTCTTGGATCGTTTGTTATCCTTCAGCTTCACTTCAGCAGCTCTCAGCTGCTCCTCCAGCTTCAACTTCTCCTGATAGTCCGGACCTAAAACGAAAACAAATTACATTGTGGCCAATTAAAGCTGCCACCATCATTTAACAATCAATCAATCAACAAGTATACAGTTGAAGAGGGCTGTGGCTGGTTTACATACTGGATTCTTCAGCTTTGTTGAAAGATTTGCGGTATACAGAGTTAGAGTTGCTGAACAGCTGGTTGGTGTTCTCCAGAGCTCTCTTTTCCTGCTCCAGCTTGTGGATTTTAGCATCCAGCTCATCACCCTTCTGCTTAAGTTCCCCTTTCTCTTGTGCAACCTGGTGAAAAGCACACACAGATGATGCAAAAGTCTGGAACCATGGTGTGTGCTTCAGTAGACTATGTGTGAAGAGCTCCGACCTTAGTGATGTAGTAAGCCTGTGACTGCTCCCCCTCTGCCTCAGGACCTGCCTTGGTCAGGGTCACAACCTCAAAATGTTTCTTAATGGTTTCAGTCTTGGACAGTTTCTCATTGAGTTCAGCACTGAGACACAATGATTGACATTGAGTGATGTGACAAACCTTTGAGAACTGAGTGATTTGTTTTTTTTTTACCTGAGTCTCTGCCTCTCCTGTTCACCGAGCTTCAGCTGCTGGCTGAGCATTTCTTTGTACACCTTGATCTCATCCTCCCTCTCTGTCATAGCTTTCTGCAGGTTCAGCTTCCTCTTCTCCAAAGACAGCACGCCGTCTGCCTTGTTGTACAGCAGATCCCTCATACGCTCCACCTCTAGCTTCATAAACTTGTGCTCCACCATGCTGTCCTGATAGGGAACCCATGAGTTTAAAATCACAGTGCATACAGCCTTTCTGTCAGGTCCATTCTTAGCTTTGAGGATTAGCTTTGAGCATTGTGGATCTTGGCTTCCTTCAGTCTAAAATACACAGAAACATAAAACAGACATTGTGTAGTACATTACCACAGCTCCAGTCAATACACACACAGAGCCCTGCTGTGATACACTGACTTGTCATTGTAGTCCTGGATGTCCTTCTTCATCGTGGATATGTGGGACGTCAGCATCTTCACATCAGAGGTTGTTCTCTCTAGGTTGCCTTTGCAGCTTTTCAGCTGCGGGACACACGAGAGTCAGTTCACTTATAATAATATCAATATGAAGGCAGTTTATTATTAGTCCACATTCAGCACCTCATCCTGCAGCCTGCCACAGTCACTCTCCTGCTCCTTCAGCTCCTGCTGCAGTTTTACTGCCTGTTTGTTGGCCACCGCTGACTTCCTCTCGGTTTCTTTCCTGTTGTTCCTCTGGATCTCCATCAGGTGCTTCTTCTCTGCAATGGCGGCCCTGTTTTCCCTCAGCTTCTGGTTGGCTTTTGCAAGTTGCTGCAATAATAATTTAAAAGAAAAGACTCCTGTGTGAATTCACTCTAGAATGAATGACCAGGAGATGTTTAATGTCCCATGCTTTACCAGTGCACACTGCTGCATCTCAGCATCTTGTTGCTTCATGTACTTGATAGTGTTTTCCCACAGGTGGGTAAGCTGCTGTGTCTCCAGGTGAGCCTGCTGCAGATTCTCTGTCACCTTATCCAATGCAAGCTGGTACGACAGCAGAGGGATTTCAATGGGAAACCACAACTGCCTACACATACTGTTAGTAATAACACCATGGATGTGCTGTTTTTACACATTACCTGGGCTAATTTTGTCTCAGTCTTCTCTTTATCGAGTGCTTTGAGCTTTTCATTGGCCTCCACAGACTTCTTCTCTATCGCCAGAATGAGCGACTGCACCAGGGGAGGTTAGACAGCTGTTAGCTGATGATAACTCAAAGCTGTAAGTGCTGCAGAAGAGAGATGTTTTCATCTCTTTACCTTGATCCTCTGCTCATCTTGCTGAGCGTATTTGTTGATGGCCATCGTGTCCTCATATTTGCCTGCTGACTCCTCCAAAATGCAATCCATTGTCTGCTGGTCCCAGTTCATCTGCTGCCTGAACTCCTCCAGCTTCTGTTTGGCCTTGAAAATGTTGTTCTGGGGATACAGATACATGTTATTGTGGCATCACAATCTATAGCTACTTCTCTTTTCTATTTTTTATTTATGAAAGGCTCGGACCTCCAGCGTGTTTTTCCTCTCTCCTAAGGAGCTTCTTAGCCGTGTCCTGAGTCAGACGGCTAGTTTCTCTCTCCGCGAGGGCTGTCAGGTGTTTCTCTAACTCTATCTCTCTCCTTTGCCTCACACAGAGCCTAGACAACACAAATAACACACACTGCATAACCCACCACAAAACAAACATATCACAACTCATAGATACTGACCTCAGTGTTTTCCAGCTCTTCTTTAATATTCTTTAGGTAATTGGCCATGTTCTTCTTTTGTTCCTTGTTTTTCTCCAGTTTGTCTTCCAGTTGTGTCCGCTCTATCTCTTTTCTACAAATCTGTTGACATCATCATGACACAGCACACAGTGAATCAAAATTCAGATACCGAAAACCGATGTGCAATAACATTAAGAAAACACAATCTAAAGTGTAAAGTGAGGACCTTTTGTCCATACATACATATCTGACACTTAACAAGAAAAAAAGATTCAAATGTTACATTTTATTTGGAAATTTCAGCTGCTTTTAAATATTTAAAATAATGAATTGAACAGTGACCCTGGTGTCACTGCAGGAGGACCGTGTGCACAACCTGCACTCAGTCAAAACAAACCTCATCAACGGTTTGTGTTACAACATTATTCTTCAGTGAGTAATTTTAAACGACCCACATGATGACACCCAAAAACAAACAGAGAAAAGGAAGCTAAACACGTCTGTGCCATTAAACATGTTAATAATAAGTTTCCTCACCTCCTCCAGTAAGGCTTTGTTTTCAGCGTTGAGCTCGGGGACAGCATAACGGCTACCCCACCCCACTTCAGCCAAAACTGGGTCGAGAACTTCAGACATAGATTCCATTTTAACACCGCGCCTAACAAATGCTATGGAAAGCAACAACGCAGTAATTCTCAGCAATATCTCTTGACTCCGGCTTTATACAGCGTCTCTCTGCCGGTTGCTAGGGCTCAGGTCTGTTGTCAGTCGCCCCTAGCAAACCCCCCGTTCGGCATGTCGCCACAAGGAGGCAGCGCGAGACCAGAAGTAATGCTTCCGGTCAGCTTGTAAAATACATTTAAGAAGTAATTTCATAGTGTGTCATATAACTTTGTTTTCTGCAGTTCAGGCTGTGGCAGATGAGATCAGTTGTTTTTCTGCTCTCTGGAGCTCCGGTTGGTACGAGATGGTCATAAATTCAGACTAAGGACAGCAACACCTCTGACCTGATAAAAGCCAGATTCTAAAGGAATGTGTTTTTCTCCTGAGTGCCCCATGTTATGGTCATCCCTAGATCAGACTCACAACCTATGAGTATTGAATTATTGAATGAGTACTATCAGTACTTTATCAGTATTTAAAATACTTTTTATGTAACTGTGTTCATTATACAAGGTCCAAACTCATTTTAAGATGATATGTATGTACAAAATGTACTGATGCGTACAAAAATATATGGAAGTGTGATGCGGTGCACCTAAATTTTGTGCCGGTGCACCTAAGAAAAAAAGTTAGGCGCACCAGTGCAACCAGTGCAAAAAGTTAGTCTAGAGCCCTGTCCTCCCCGCCGTCAAAGTCAGGCACCTCCACCTCTGCCGGCACCGCCACACCCCCATTGGATGACGGCTGAGGCTGTAAAAGAAACATTAGATCAGAGCCTGGCATTTTCCTGCCGGTGACAGTGAAATTCTTGCTGGGGAACAATTTGTCTCAGTGGCTGAAGCAGAGGGTTGGTTCTTCAGGAGGCATGGCTCCACCTCCACCGGTGCCTGCACAGCCTCCAGATGTGCTAACTCTGCCTCCTGCTGCACCTGATCCCACCACCCCTCCTCTACCATATAATCTTCACCAGAGCTGGATGATGACTGAGGCTGTAAAAGAAACATTAGATCAGAGCCTGGCATTTTCCTGCTGGTGAAATTCTTGCTGGGGAACAACTTGCCTCAGTGGCTGGAGCAGAGGGTTTCTTCTTTTCCAGCCCCCTGCAGCTTTCTCTGTAGAGAGAGAAGATGAAGTGCATTGTATGTGAATACAATTTACGTAGAAGTGAAGCCATACTGTTACCCTTCACTCACCTCCAGCTGTGCCAGCTTCTCCCGAAGAGCCCGGTTTTTGGCCACCAGCTCCCTGCAATTGGTGCAGGCCGTCCCCACTGGCACTGCACACAGCCAAGGGCTATATGGCCTGTGGCCAGACCATTGACCAGGGTGCACTCCTGTGTGTTCTGTATGTGGTGGGCCTTCATTAGGTGCCTGGAGACGTACCAGAAGGTCCCACCACATACAGGACATGTCAGCATCTGCTTAGGCTTTGTCATCTGAAAGAAAAAGGGGTTCAAGATTGATTCAGCATTAATATATCAGCTCTGGTTCTACTTGATGCCTGTTGACATCAAAGAAAAACTGGGAGAAAGGCTGCAATCTGAAATTAATGCAGCAATGCAGGTGGCCTAGATTGAATCCTTTGACTTTTTCTGCTACAGAAAAGTTTTTCAGCTGTAATTTTACAGCTACAGATCCTGCAGAATCAAATCACTGAAGCTGTATAAAAGTACATGCATCAACACTGGTAATATGAGCTGTTTTGACCTGCACAGGGATCTATGCTAAGCTATTAGCATGAAGAAGAACCTAGCTTAACTTACAGTTGCTGGAGCTCTCTCAGAATGGTCTGCTCTCTCCCTCTGCAGCAGAATGAGCTGCTGCACTGTCTTTCCCTCCACCTGGCCCCTCCCTCTCCCCCGGCCAGATGTCCTGCCTGTCCCCTTTGAGAGGGGGGCCTGTCTGCACTGTGGGACTCTCTGTCCTCTGGGTCCTACAGAGACCCTGTAGGGATCCAAACATGATTTCCAGCACTAACTCAGCAATTCTGTGACACACCTCAGGCCTCCTTCCAATGAAGAAACATTCTCTTCTTCTAGGAATGTCAGGCTGATATTTGACTATGTTGTTCAACTCCCACCACTGAGTGACAAAATGTTTGTTCCAGCTCATTAGCCACTTGCTAAAGCTAAGTAGCTAACTGAGTGGCACACATGTCCAGGGCCCAGAGCTAATGTTCTGAGCCAATTTTGGAGGTTTGGCCATTCTGTGTCTGAATGGCACAGGCTTGAATGTGGAAAAGCCAAACCTGATTTACCGTATTTCCAGCAATTTCTCAGCAATACTTTGACACACAGGCACCAAATTCACAGGACTCAATCGCAGGAAGGCCTTATACATGTGTGCCAAGTTTGAAGGATTTTTTTAGGCCTGAATATCACCTAACTTGCTGCTGATGAGTCTGTGGTTGCCAGTGCCATTTTGTTTGCTGTTGTGTGCTGGGGCAGCAGACTGAAAGCAGTGGACACAAACAGACTCAATAAACTGATCAGAAGGACATGATGGTCTGCTGTGGGTCATGTCTTTGTTCTGCACACGTACAGCTAACATCTCCAGTGTTACACAAACACATCATGTGCTGCTTGACTTGTTCCATTCATGGTAGGAAAGCATGTGGAAGTCACACATGTCAAATCTGTGCTAGTCTCCCTTCATTCAGCCCATATGAAGACAAAGAGTCTGCAGGTCCAGGAAGTTATAATTAACTATCATTAAATAACAAGAACTTATGATGCAGCCAGCACATTTATACCACGAAGACCCCTTTAAAAGAATAAACCTCAAAAACTGGTGTTTTCATCAAAAAGGGACTGTGGCCCCACAGTGAGTCCAGGGGCTTATTTCTGCCTCAAAAGGACTTGATTTCACTCTGGTCTGTGATATTTAACAGATTATTGTTTAATCCAGGAACACTTCAGACCGGTGCTGTAGGTGGACTGACTTGCAGCCACCCTTTGAAATATCTTAGAAATAAAGGTGAGGTTGGAGATCACAGCAGTTTAACCCTCATGCATTGTTCGCAAACACTACCCTAATGTGTTGTTCGGGGACAAAAACGTCCCCTAACTTTAACGGTTTTAAAAATATATTAGATAAATATTTTTTTGAAATTTTTTTGCATAGACCTTTTAATTAACTTCAGTTCTAATCAACAGTAGTGAAAAAATCATTTTCCCCCAGGATTTTAACCCTTTAATCACCAATTTTATAAGGGGTGGTGCTGAAGATTGAAAAAAAAACACACAAAATGGCTCATTTTTAATAGAAAAGGTGAATGTGGACTGGATTCTTTTGAACCTTTATTACAGTCTTGGTCATGTCAAACATCAGTTAAAAAATTGACTTGATTGCATTATTAGTTTTTGCACAGCACTGGATTTTCTTTTTTTCTCCCTAATGTGTTGTTCGGGGACAAAAACGTCCCCTAACTTTAACGGTTTTAAAAATATATTAGATAAATATTCTTTTGAAATTTTTTTGCATAGACCTTTTAATTAACTTCAGTTCTAATCAACAGTAGTGAAAAAATCATTTTCCCCCAGGATTTTAACCCTTTAATCACCAATTTTATAAGGGGTGGTGCTGAAAATTGAAAAAAAAAACACACAAAATGGCTCATTTTTAATAGAAAAGGTGAATGTGGACTGGATTCTTTTGAACCTTTATTACAGTCTTGGTCATGTCAAACATCAGTAAAAAAATTGACTTTATTGCATTATTAGTTTTTGCACAGCACTGGATTTTCTTTTTTTCTCCCATTTTGTCCCATAGACTTACATTATAAACACACTTTTTTTGACTGCACAGCCATGGCACTACATAATCATGCATTCTTGATTGTTGGTGGTTTACCCTGTTGGTAGGAGGTAAAATTTGTGATTTTTACAGTTAACAACTTAATTACCATATTAACCCTTTACCTGCAGGCCTGTGCTCATGTAGTGTAGTTTCTGGCTTGTATATGGAGTTATAGGGAGTATTTTAGCACATAATTGTGTGTCTACACACTGTGTGTGTATGTTAGAGAGGAAGAGAGCCATTTGCACACTGATCTTGTTGTCTGTGAGTACACACAACCACAGAGTCTTCATAGTAAACAAAAACAAAGAAAGTGTTGCTATGCACGTGTGGCCCTTTGATGTCTACAAGTGCAGACTAAACAAAACAAAAAGGCAAGTGGTCTTACATGTGACCTTGTGGTCATTTGATGGTGAGAAGAGCAGAAAGCAACATGAAGAGAGGATTCACTTGTGCACAATCTCTGGAAATGATTGTGCAGCCTGGCTCTATGAAGGGCCAGGCTGTGAAGCTGTGAAGGCTGCACAAGTAGATCCGTCACTTGTTCACAAGCGAATCCTTCATTCGTTCACAAGTGAATCCTTCACTCATGCACAAGTGAATCCTCTCTTCATGCTGCTTGCTGCTCTTGTCACCATTAAATGACCAGGAGGATGCATGCAAGTCCACTAGTGTTTTTGTTTTGTTTAGTCTGAACCTCTCAGCATCAAAGGGCCCGGCACTTACTTTTAGGGCTGCAACAAATTTACTTTACTTTACTTTACTAAACTACTTTTAATACTAATTTTAGTAGGGGACTAAACTGTAGATTAGATTTGGTTAGTCAATGATTATTTATTATGTTATCAAGTTATCTATCTATGGTGTCTATTTAGTAACATGCACATGTACGTATGGTCGTGTGGAGCGCAACACACCATGGAAAAGGGGCACTTAGACTTCACTTAGACTAATTCAGTGATCTCAACTGAGACACTAACCTAAAAGTAAAGTCACTACTGGAGGACGTGTTTTCCGAAAGCTAAAAAAAAAAAAAAAAACAGCTATTTTACCCATCCACAACTTCAGACGCCAGAACTCCTGGATGTTTTCATTTTACATGCTTATGCATTGCCGTTGTACGTCTGAATTAGGTACACTTCACTTACTTAGTAACTTTATTTTCCTGACTTTCCTTCCCTGACAGTGTGCAAATGGCTCTCTTCCTCTCTAACATACACACACAGTGTGTAGACACACAATTATGTGCTAAAATACTCCCTATAACTCCATATACTTAAGCCAGAAACTACAGTACATGAGCACAGGCCTGCAGGTAAAGGGTTAATATGGTAATTAAGTTGTTAACTGTAAAAATCACAAATGTTACCTCCTACCAACAGGGTAAACCACCAACAATCAAGAATGCATGATTATGTAGTGCCATGGCTGTGCAGTCAAAAAAAGTGTGTTTATAATGTAAGTCTATGGGACAAAATGGGAGAAAAAAAGAAAATCCAGTGCTGTGCAAAAACTAATAATGCAATAAAGTCAATTTTTTTACTGATGTTTGACATGACCAAGACTATAATAAAGGTTAAAAAGAATCCAGTCCACATTCACCTTTTCTATTAAAAATGAGCCATTTTGTGTGTTTTTTTTTTCAATTTTCAGCACCACCCCTTATAAAATTGGTGATTAAAGGGTTAAAATCCTGGGGGAAAATGATTTTTTCACTACTGTTGATTAGAACTGAAGTTAATTAAAAGGGCTATGCAAAAAAATTTCAAAAAAATATTTATCTAATATATTTTTAAAACCGTTAAAGTTAGGGGACGTTTTTGTCCCCGAACAACACATTAGGGGTAAAATTTGCCCACAGTGTACCGTTGACCTATGAAAAATTTTAAAATCATATTAACAAAATTTATGTAAAATTAAGCTTATTGAGGAAAAATGATTCAATTTGTCCACATATTGACAAAGTTATGGCCAAAATAAACAGAAAAATTTCTCTCAGAGGACAAAAATGTCCCGAACAACGCATGAGGGTTAAAGTGCTCAAAGGGTGATAAGAGAAGCTAACGGCTAATGGCGGAGATGAAGGAACAGACTGAAAGGCTGTGTATTAAACGCCTGGATGGGGAGCGGGCGCCACTCTGGAGTGGAGCTGGCACATTGAGAAGCTTTCGTTAAAAAAGGCTCTTAAGAAGAAGCAGTTCTGAATAAAGGGGAAAAAATGAAAGAGGCGCCGACTCATCTCAAGATGGCGGTTGAGCTGAGGGGCTGCCTTACTGGTAAACCGTAGCTCAGTCTTCTTCTTCTTGACTCTTTGGCTGGAGAGGTCGCCGAGTGTTAGAGGCGAGCGGCGGCGGCTTTCTGAGTGGGCAGTTTTCCTCCTGGACAAACGCACAAATCAGGTCAGTAATGGCGGCAGCAGCTTGTTTCTTTTTTAATTTTACCCAGAGTGTCTTCCAGGGAGTTCACCATCACCTTGTTGACTTTCAGAGTGCCCTGCTCAGCTCCTCTGAAAGAGAAAGAAGCTGTTAGCATGAGAGACGCTACGTTTCCACCGCTCACTCTGACAGCTGTTTCTGTTTTGACACCAAACTCATTGTTCACAATAACAAGATAACATAATAAATCTAAATCTTAAATACCATTAATACATTCATTCAAATGTGAGTAATGTTAACTTTCTTTTTTAATCATAGCAGGATTATGGTCGTTTGCATAAAGCAAACAAACAAACAAACAAACGTGCCAACAGTGTTTTTACAGACTTGCTGTTTCGCTGAGGGTCACCTCACAGACTGAAAGGGTTAAGTGGCAACACAAGTTCTCAATAAACCAGACAGGGCTTAGACTATAGAAAAGTTAACCCATAATGAAACCACACATTTTTTCCCTTTTAATCTCAAACACTTTACAAGATTAGTAATCTGTAATTTAATCCATGCCTAATCCCTATCCTGGATTATCAGACAGTTCAATATGAATGCATTAAGAATTTGATTCATAAAGATGGTGTACCCTTTTACTCTCCGCACGGCTCCGAGCCTCAGCAAAGCTGCCAGGCTGTTCTTCTGCAGGTCCGACGACAGCGCCTCGGCGTACCTCAGCGTGCCTGGATCACACACAGCTCACGTTGTACAGGGGGACTTGATTTACAGTCGCACAACACTGACAAAGACTTAGTGCCAGACAAACCTGTCAGCAGGTGTTTGATGATGAACTTCCTGACGGCAGGAACGAACTGTTTGTCTGTCAGAGCCTCCGTCGCCTCTTCACACAGGAACCTGCACACAACCTGGACACACACAACTGTTGAGACTGTGGCTGTGTGCCGACAGCTCCCTCTAGTGGCCGTCTTGTATGCTACACTATGGCCTCACCTGGTATCCTTGTAAGAAGGGATCCAGGATGCTGGTGAGGAAAGCCAGCGTCCTGTGTCCTCTCTCTGTGATCAGCACCTCCTGCTGGGGGATCTGCAGAGCTCCGGTCTTCACCAGCAGGTAGCAGGCCTCCTCAAAGTCCTGGAATCACAACAGGACATGAACACGTCTCTAGTATTCATCCTGACCGGACTGAAATGTCCTCTACCTGCACTGTAGCTCCGGGACAGAGGATGAACTCGTTGGAGAACATGTTTCTCAGGAAGCTGAAGCTGTTGTAGACCTCCTCTGTAAAAAACACACGTGATTTACAGACATGTATATAGAAGCTGGAAGTGTGATGACGTCCTCTTACGTCTGTTGTTGGAGGAAGAGGTGACGATGGCCAAGGCGAGCAGCGCCGGGCGGAGGAAGACGTGGAGCGCCTGGTTCCTGTAGGAGGCGCAGGACAGCACGACCACAGCCTGGTTCAAGAGCTTCTCTTCTGGTCCCTCCTGTCCTCCTGCTGCAGGCGAATAGAATTACTGCTGCTGATGAAGATTCATTGCTGAAACACTACCAGGATTTCAGATGCACGTCTATACAAGGTGTTACGGTAGAGGGGTGTTCAGGGCAGATTTCAGTGAATTATTCATCAGCTTTGATAAAAACAACTTGAACACTGTATCAAGTCCAATTCCATGATACTATGAACAGATTTTTCTTTTTTTGTTTTCTTAGTATTTTAATGAATCTGTCAGAAAATGTCCTTTGCATTAATGATTCGACCTGTTTTTCCTGACAGATGCAACATATTAGTTATTATTATGTTATAAATGCTCTGAACAGTGTGTAATAACAAGAAGAGCGCCCAGCACACACGCTACGTGTCATTACCGTAATGTTTTTAAAAGGGAAGTTAAAATGAACACAGACCTTGTTCCAACGCCAGCTGGACTCGCCCCTCAGAGATGCTCACCAGACCTTGATGGAGGGAAAGACTGGACGAAACGACCTCAGAGGGAGGAGCGTGCTCTGAAAGGAGAAGGAGGATCCGTCAGCTCAACAACAAAAACGGCGTCTTCTGCATCAGTGGTGCTTCTGTACCCGGCCAGTGGAGAAAGGCTCCGCACTGACGGGACAGGTCCCTGAGCCACACGGCTTGTTCCGTCAGCTCCTCCAGGGCCGTCCCCCCTTTCTGTCCGTGGTGGTGGTTCTGGAGCAGCAGGGATGCCAGAAGGACCCACGGCTTCAGGACCATGTTCTCCTCCTGGGCCCGCACCAGCCTGAAGGCCGAGTCGTTGACGAAGTGGTTGATTTCCTCGCCGGGCCTCTGCGGGATGTGTCTGGAGATGAAAAGTCAGACCATGATGAGAGGAAACATGCACTGTAGACAGACGGGGTGGAGACTGCCCCCTGTTGGTGTGGAGAGGTATTAGAGGACGCTTGATGTTTGTTACCGTGGTGTGAGGTTGAACTGGCAGCGGTTCACTCTGCCCTCAGCCAAACTTCGGACAGACACAGGCTGACCGAAGTAAACGTGGATGCTGCCGTAGTCCTCACTGAGGACCTTTCTGGCTTTAAAGAGACCCTGAAGAAAGAATAGATAACATGTGTTTGTGTTAAATAATTATTTAAACATCCTTTCACACACATACAAGTTCTTAAAGAGCCTTCAAAATCTGGTCATCAACAACGGTCTCTTAGGCCCCGTCCACACTGGAGAAAGTCAGTCCAGCTAGAGTAGGATTGAATCCAGATAGCCTTGAAGCTGGGTACGTTCAGACCTATTTTCAAATCTGGCTATCACACACACGTCCGTGCTCAATCCAGCTTAACCCGGCTTGTTTGTTGTCCTCCAAACCACTAGGTGGCGCCTCGGGGGTCTTAGATGCTCTTATATTAGAGTTTATATTACATCTAAACTCACCGATGTGGACTCTTTAGGCTTTGGTACACCCAGCAGTTCTCTGGCATAGAGGGACTCCTCCAAGATCCTCTCATAGCTGATACTGACCGGCACCAAGGTGACATCAAACACTTCCCCTTTAAGGAACGGATCCATCACTATATTCAATAGACCTGGAAAAAGACACATGAAACAGGGTGAGTGGCCGAAAATCTTACCTTCAATATTATCAAGAAAAAACAATCATAAATTCTTTCTACCTAACTTTGGAGTCAAAGACTTGGCCGTCCGGCTTCTGGTCCCCTCTAGGAAAAACTCCACTGGTGCAAATCCAGTCTAAATAAATAAATAAATAAATGAGGAGAAGAATGATAATACAAACCAATTTCAACCAATAAAACAGCGTTCACACCTTCAGCATGGTCCTGACGTACTCGGAGAACACGGCCCAGTACAGCTTGTCTCCGCCGAACGACCTCCGGATGAAGAAAGCTCCAGACATCCTCAACATCTCTCCAACAAACCTCATCCCCATGAAGTCTGCAGGGAAACACACAGCAGCTTTACACTTCCCGTCCACACACACCCTGCTACGTTATCTTCCTCGGCTTACCCATGCCGGCGGCGATGACCGGTAGAGCCAGGTCATATGTATACAGGATGTATGACATCAGCAGGAAGTCCATGTAACTACGGTGGCTCGGTAAGAGAACTACTGGGTGTTCATGAATGGCCTGCTGGAGCTAAGAACATCCACGGAAACCCATGTTAGATATGTGTGTGTGTGTGAGTGTGTGTGTGTGTGTGTGTGTGTATGTGTGTGTGTATATATATATGTGTGTGTGTGTGTGTGTGTGTGTGTGTGTGTGAGTGTGTATATATATATGTGTGTGTGTGTGTGTGTGTGTGTGTGTGTGTGTATATATACAGTGGGGAAAAAAAGTATTTAGTCAGCCACCAATTGTGCAAGTTCTCCCACTTAAAAAGATGAGAGAGGCCTGTAATTTTCATCATATGTATACCTGAACTATGAGAGACAAAATAAGAAAAGAAAATGTAGAAAATCACATTGTAGGATTTTTAATGAATTAATTGGTAAATTCCTCAGTAAAAGAAGTATTTGGTCACCTACAAACAAGCAAGATTTCTGGCTCTCACAGACCTGTAACTTTTTCTTTAAGAGGCTCCTCTGTCCTCCACTCATTACCTGTATTAATGGCATCTGTTTGGAGTCGTTATCAGTATAAAAGACACCTGTCCACAACCTCAAACAGTCACACTCCAAACTCCACTATGGCCAAGACCAAAGAGCTGTCAAAGGACACCAGAAACAAAATTGTAGACCTGCACCAGGCTGGGAAGACTGAATCTGCAATAGGTAAGCAGCTTGGTGTGAAGAAATCAACTGTGGGAGCAATTATTAGAAAATGGAAGACATACAAGACCACTGATAATCTCCCTCGATCTGGGGCTCCACGCAAGATATCACCCCGTGGGGTCAAAATGATCACCAGAACTGTGAGCAAAAATCCCAGAACCACACGGGGGGACCTAGTGAATGACCTCCGGAGAGCTGGGACCAAAGTAACAAAAGCTACCATCAGTAACACACTGCGCCGCCAGGGACTCAAATCCTGCAGTGCCAGACGTGTCCCCCTGCTTAAACCAGTACATATCCAGGCCCGTTTGAAGTTTGCTAGAGAGCATTTGGATGATCCAGAAGAGGATTGGGAGAATGTCATATGGTCAGATGAAACCAAAATAGAACTTTTTGGTAAAAACTCAACTTGTCGTGTTTGGAGGAGAAAGAATGCTGAGTTGCATCCGAAGAACACCATACCTACTGTGAAGCATGGGGGTGGAAACATCATGCTTTGGGGCTGTTTTTCTGCAAAGGGACCTGGACGACTGATCCGTGTAAATGAAAGAATGAATGGGGCCATGTATCGTGAGATTTTGAGTGAAAACCTCCTTCCATCAGCAAGGGCATTGAAGATGAAACGTGGCTGGGTCTTTCAACATGACAATGATCCCAAACACACCGCCCGGGCAACAAAGGAGTGGCTTCGTAAGAAGCATTTCAAGGTCCTGGAGTGGCCTAGCCAGTCTCCAGAGCTCAACCCCATAGAAAATCTTTGGAGGGAGTTGAAAGTCCGTGTTACCCAGCGTCAGCCCCAAAACATTACTGCTCTAGAGGAGATCTGCATGGAGGAATGGGCCAAAATACCAGCAAAAGTGTGTGAAAACCTTGTGAGGACTTACAGAAAACGTTTGACCTCTGTCATTGCCAACAAAGGGTATATAACAAAGTATTGAGATGACATTTTGTTATTGACCAAATACTTATTTTCCACCATAATTTGCAAATAAATTCTTTAAAAATCCTACAATGTGATTTTCTGGATTTTGTCTCTCATAGTTGAGGTATACCTGTGATGAAAATTACAGGGCTCTCTCATCTTTTTAAATAGGAGAACTTGCACAATTGGTGGCTGACTAAATACTTTTTTTCCCCACTGTATATACTTTTCTGTTTTTTATTTGTTAAAAAAGTTTGAAATATCCAATAAATTTCGTTCCACTTCATGATTGTGTCCCACTTGTTGTTGATTCTTCACAAAAAATTACAGTTTTATATCTTTATGTTTGAAGCCTGAAATGTGGCAAAAGGTCACAAAGTTCAAGGGGGCCAAATACTTTCGCAAGGCACTGTATATATATATATATATATATATATATATATATATATATATATATATATATATCTTTCCTAATTTATTCTTTGCTGTCTGTATCTGCTGTTGCAAAAATGCAATTTCCCCATTGTGGGACTAATAAAGGTTTCTTAATTCTTAATATCCTGTGCTGACCGCTCCATATAAACCAATGGAAGCGGCCAGGCTAAATTACCCAATGGGAATGAATGAGCGGCGGAGCTAACAGTAATGAGACTCACCAGTTCTGTAGTTTAAGATTAGTTCAGACGATCCACTCGACACATAAAGACTTTGGTAGTTGGCTCCTATAGATCGACATTCAGTACATTTAATTTGAAGTGATGACAACATGAATTACAGCAAACTTTTCCTACTCGTGTCCCACTCGCATCTAGACTGGCACTGCCAGGTTACAGTGATGCGATTGGTCTGAGTCGGACGTCATTACGTAGAAATACAACACGGCCCACAATACAATATATGGGAGCAGTAGCTGGAGTTTTTCACCCGGGTTACAATTTTAAGCGAGTGAATGCAGCGATCAGTCCCTGTTTACTACAGAGGACGCTATAAAACATTCAGTCAAACCTGTCCAGACTGTTCCAACTGACTGCATCACATCAATGTTATTCTACTTAAAGAAACAGGAAAAAAAACGTAATGATGACAGAACGCTCCTCCTACAGCTTTAAAGCTACAAACATTAATTAAAAAAGTACAACTCAGAAAGTAGCCATGCTATACAGCTGAAACTTTGAACATATTTTAAAACATGTATTTACTTAAATATAGTTAAAACTGTAGTCATAGCGCCACCATATGGTCAGATATAAAGTGTCAAAAACATCAGACAAAACATTAGTGGACAACTTTAAATAGTGTAAGATTTTTTATTTTGGAATATCTAATAGCGTTTCATTTCTATTGGCTAATAAACTTTTGTGGGCGTGGCCATGTGTACTTAATGTACTATAACTGATGCATACTGTAACATACAGCTGCAAAATGTGGGTCACCTATGTAGGCTAGTACTAAGACTTAGTGTACCAAGTTTCATGGTTTGGCCTCTGGGGGGCGCTATAGTGAAAACATATGTATTACTCAACATAAATCCATCCTGTTTTTCAAATGCTTCTGTGAAATACCTGATATGACTTCAACAGCACAGCTTTCAGGTGTGAAATGGTCGCCTGTAATAGCTGATATCTGTTACACTGCTAACAGCTCTGCAATCACAGTTTCTTCAGGAACTGCCATTCTAGTTAAATTAAGAGATCAACATTTTTAACCACCCAAAATTATTATTATTATTATTATTATTATAACGATTATATTATCAAAGGATTTTGAAAACCAACACAGTGCTATGACATAGTAATACTATATTATACTGCACCACTACAGTAATCAAAGTCCATTGAAAGTTATGCTAACTGAAGATAGAGAGGCTCAGAAACAAGTTAAATATTGTCCATTTATTGTTTACAAAGACATCTACAGTGCCCATGTTAGTCAGAATATGTCTATGTGTTTGCGCTGGCTACTGCACCAACAAAAACTCTTATCATAAACACTATGCCAATAACATTCTGACAAAAGTTTATGTGACAAACACACTAGACCACGTGGCCTAATGGATGGAGTGAGGCCACCGCTGTGTGTTTTGGTTGCGTACCGGAGCTCGGCTACGTTAGGAGCGGCTGGATAAACGGCGTTAGTCCGCGCGGGCTCGGTGCTTAGTTCTCAGGGAGGACATTTAAACGCAGCCATTGCGTCATGCTCGGCAGAGAGGCGGACAGGTAAAGCAGCTGCTTGACAATCCAGGTTTTCTTTGCAGTGTAGTTTAATTTAAGATTAAAATATCAGCAAAACCGTAACATTAAGCCGCATATACGCATTGCAAGTTGCAGAGACACCGCGCACGTCTCATTTTAATTCAGCTGCTGCAGCCGACACTTCACGGCAGGTAAAGTGCATTTTAAACTGCCTGAAACATGACAAGCGATCTTTTTCACTTAATATAGTTTTTATTGAGGCCATTTAAAAACGCATATAGCGAACGGACCGCGGTATTAAACTGCTGAGCCCGTCCCGATGTGTTTCTGTTTGTTTTTGTAATTTTACCATGTTAAGAGCGCAGCATTGTGCAGTCTTTATGTTAGAAGTTACGCATGGTAATAAAAACACTCTTTTTACACTTTTTTATTGCCGGTATTAAAATGATACCGTCGCTACCTGTGTGCCCCGCCGTATACCTTAATGCCGCCCCACCCTATTTCTGGCTGAGATGGTTCATACATTTAGTAGCATTTAACATTTAAGATGCAGTTATGAGCACAGCATCCTGCTTCTGTTTGTCTTTTTACTAGATTACTTATAGATTACTGTGTGTTGCTCATGCTTGTCATGCAATGAACACAATCCTGATTTATTTTTTGTTTTGCATGTTTTTGACACATATCAGACAGAATGCGAAGACGAAGACGGCTCGATCCAAAGCAGGATGCACAGTTTAATGCTAGTGCTGAAAGGGACAAAGTAGGATTTGACATCAAATTCATCAATGCCTTCAAAGGTAAGTTGAATCCCTTGATTTAATTATGATTAAATACATCACCCTACTTTTTGTCATTTTGTCACTTTTGCAAAAAGTAAGGTGATGTATTTAATCATGTATTAAATACATGTACATGTATTTAATCAACAATGTAGAAAGTCATAAAAACAAAGACAAACCACTGAGTGACTTTTGACTGGTACATTTAAAATGTCATCATATGTCCTAACCAGCAGGGGGAGCACTGATCATAAACTCTCTGTCTCACATGTTATTGTCATGTGTTTTTATGGACGATGATGCTGACTGTTGTTTTCTTGTTTCTCTCTGTAAACAGCTTGTAAACAACAGCTTCCCTGAGGGGAAACTCAGCTAATAAATGATGCTGTAACCTCTGGGACTTGATCTGCTGGGTGGGAGTCCACTACATTATCCATCCATCCTCATCCATCCTCATCCATCCAGCTACACCCTCCCTCCTAAAATGCAGGCTGGAGGATGCAGGCATCGATCCCGCTACCTCTCGCATGCTAAGCGAGCGCTCTACCATTTGAGCTAATCCCCCTTGTACAAAGGGTCAATTGCAAGTCAATCAGGACTCACTGCACTACATGAAGTGTACTAGTGAAGTATTGGAAGCATCAGACTTTTAATCTGAGGGTCCAGGGTTCAAGTCCCTGTTTGGGCAGAACACTTTGTACTCCCTCTTGCTTGTACTCCCCTTCCCTCTCTGTTAATGTGCTTGGACAGAGCTCTGTGAACAGCCAGCCTCTTTGTGTCTTGCCCTCCTTGTGCAAGGTGTCAATGGTCGTCTTTTGGGCAACTGTCAAGTCAGCAGTCTTCCTGTGGTTGTGCAGCCTACAGAACTAGACTGAGACCATTTAAAGGCCTTTGCAGGTGTTTTGTTCATTATCTGGTTAGAGTGGCTCCAGGTGTCTTCAATATTGAACCTTTTCACATATTCTCATTTCCTGACCTACTGAATGTGGGTTTTCATTGGTTGTCAGTTATAACCATCAAAACTAAAAGAAATAAACACTTGAAAGTAGAATATCATGAAAAGGTTGATTTATTTCAGTAATTAATGACTACAGCTGGACCAATGAACAGACTGTGGACTTCTCCATAGACTGATCTGTGTAGATAGGACACCAGGATTACTGTCCAAACAAAAGGTTCCACTGAGATTTGAACTCAGATTGCTGGAGTCAGAGTCCAGAGTGCCTCTCAGTGTGACAGTGGAAAACACGCCCCCCTGCATTACTTGCTGCTGCTTCTTCTTCTTCTTTTAGGTATTTAGCTGGCGGTTGGACTGGACTGGACTTGACATTACTTGCTGCGCATGTACAGAACCGAACAAAACACACGCCCCGAACCAAAACACATTTACCGAACGGTTCTGATTTTTTTCCTGAACAGTCCCATCCCTACTTAGGACCATGTCATATTTCACTTTGTCTTTTTAATACATCTGCAAACATGTCAACAACTATGTGTGTTTCTGTCAGTATGGGGTGCTGTGTGGACATTAATGAGGAAAAACGAACTTCAATGATTTTAGCAAATCGCTGCAATATAACATTTAAGGGGGTCTGAATACTTCCTGCACCCACTGCACATTTTTCCATCCATGAGATCGCACGTTTCTCCCTCGTCAACGATCCTGAACTGCTCGACTTCTTCTACATAATAGCTGTCAAGGAAACAATAGCTTAGCATTATACAGTGAGATTGTGTGGATGTGTTATGTTTTTTGTCATTGTTAAAAATGACTCTAATTTGTATCACATATTTTGTGTGAAACCATATACCTGCCATTACCAAGAGTCAAGGATGCAGATATGAAGGAGAGCATCAAGTTCTCTCACTATCAGATCATCAATGGGAACCTTGTCCTCCCATAAACTTTAAAAAAAAACAATGTCATATATACTATACTTTTATATAAATATTTTTTAATTTCACTGCATCAAATTGTTTTTTAAATAACTTCAGACGTAATTAGACATTGAACATTTTTTTTCTTCTTTTGAAATATTTTTTAACATTTAAGGCAATCACTGCAGATGACATCATGACGCATTTTGCAGACATGGGCCCCACATTTGGCACAGTGTGCCCCACATTTGGCACAGTGGCTCCACACACGTCTGCGCTGGAAGCACAAAGTGCACTGCTTGCGGCTTTTAGATGGCCCTGGCCCTTCTTTTTCTTCCTCTTCTTCTTCTTCTTCTTTTCCTTCTTCCTTCTTCCTGAAGGACCAGGTTTTCTGGCTGTTCCATGCAGGATCGACAGCCACAAAGAGTACAAAAGCATTGAAGCAAGACATGTCCAGCACTGAGATTTGAACTCAGATAGCTGGAGTCAAAGTCCAAAGTGCTAACCATTACACCATGGAACCTGCTTCACATGGATCCTCTTCTCCTCCTCTACCCGGCGAGACTGTCCTCCATGAGGAGTCTGTCCTCCATGTCTAGATAAGGCTTGTCCTGTCCTGTGATTTTTGTGACTTTTTATTCCCTGAACACCCTGCTTTGCTATCCTTGGGATAATTTTTTGACATGGAGCTAATAAATTGGTCGCTCAGTGCATTGGACAACATTTTCTCACAAAGAAAGACATCACCGGGAGAACCCCTCTGCCCTGAAGGGACCCTAGAAGATGTGGAGGATCTATTCATCTATTGGACATTGATAGTAGGCATACTTCTGAATTGCGTGGGAGCTGTCCTGCTATACCGAAAAGTTGGAAAAGCCGCTGCTGGCAAATTGGCACTACCACTAAGCATGGACACAAAACAAGACCCTGGGCTCATGGGACCTCGGATCTCAGAATTACATCAGAAGATGGACCGGATGGAAGGGCTGATCTGCAACATTTCAGCCCGCTCCGGAGAGGGCTGGAAGCGGGTGGATAACATCGGAAGACAGTCCGACCATTTGAGGATCTCAATGGAAGGAATATCTGTCAAGCTGGAAGAGATGTCGAAGGTTCTCCATGCACCTGCAAGGGACGAATGCGCACTGAGGCCGGACTGACCTATCGATCACTGATCTGGGCAAATTAATTACAGATCGAAAATTGTTGTTATGATTTTGGTTGATTTTCTGTCTGCCCCCCCCCCCCCCCCCCTCCTGAGGCCCTGAAGAATTGCCCAGCAGCTGTGCTCCTATCTGACTCCTGTGCAACTCCTATCTCCCGTCAAGGACAACTGGTAAACTGCCTGTAAACATCTTGGCGGTCTCAGTCATACTATCGCACACACTTCTCATGGAACTGACGCACATACATTCCCCTCCCTACCCCTCCCTTCCTTCTCGTCTGCCTCCGTATCTGTTGTTTTCTCCCCCCATCGTCTGTGTCCATGAAAAAATTCCATCACGTTGCCACGTGTACTGTAATCAAGGGTCAATGTCATTATGTGATTATATTGTTTGTATGTACCGCAATCTGCATATTTATTTTTGAGAGCCAAAAGGGTCGCCCTGGTGCTTTCAGTGCACTCTTGCACTAGACACCACAATAGCTTTAATTTGCACATACAAATACTACTGTTTACTGCTTACTTTTGCACTTCAGCCACTTTACAGTCTGTTTACATTGTTCATGGACATTTGGATAGTCATAGCATTTATGACTTGATAACCTGTACATACTTAATATTTTATATTTTATTTGTATCTATTCTCTATTCTATTTTACTGTGTCTTATATTTCAAGCTGCTCACTTAGAGACAAATAAAATTTTCTGAATCTGAATCTGAACAATATGTGAGAGCCCAGAACTGTGGGTCTTCAGAAACAACACTGACGGCTGTGTGCTGCAGAAGTTCTCTAACAACACTGCGATTGTTGGTTTCATCACTGACAACGTCGACGCAGAGTACAGAGGACTGATGCAGAACTCTGTGGACTGGTATCAGCGAAACCACCTCCTGATCAATGCAGGACTTCCTGTGCGTTTTAGAGGATACCTCCAAGAGACTTTTTTTCTCGTCTAGAGGTGATACGTATGTGTACCAATTTTCATGTCTGTAGGTCAAACGGGGACTCAGATCTCATTCCAGGGGGCGCTGCTGAGCCATGTGGCCACGCCCACATATGACGATTTGGGGGTTTTAAAAGGTGCACAGGGGCTGATGTCATGATAGAGTAAGAGGCAGGTAGGATGAACAAATCAAGAAACACAGCAGCTTTCTCTATGGTGGCGAAGGGTCAACTTCATGACGTTGCCCCGCCCACACGGTGTAACATGCATTTATGCTTGCATTTCAGAATCAGAATCAGAAATACTTTATTGATCCCAGGGGGAAATTGCTTTCATTCCAGGTGCTCCATGTATACTCAAAAAACAGGTTAGAAATATAAAAAAAGGTAAAGTAGCAAGTGTAAAATAAAAATAAAACCTAATAAATTCTAAACATTAATAAACATTCAGTTTAAATCCAGGCTCTCGCATGTTTCGTGCTCGGGCCCTAATAAAGTAAAATAAAATCTTAATCACAGCTTCCTTAATACGAGCTGAACTTCATAGCTATAGCTTCATAGCTGTAGTTTCAGCAGCCAGTTTAATACCGTTCATGTCTATATTTGATATAACAGACACGATGACCATCCTTTAATGCTTTTGTTGCTTTATTACTTGAACTTTTGTCGCTGAGCTCCGATGCTGTTTGATGAAGCATTTTAGCAACAGACTGTTGCACTGTGTCCGTCTTTATTGTGATGACAGCTCCTATTTCTTCACACTTTAGATGTTCCTAAAAGTAGAGTGTGCATCACACACTGTACAGTATTTATCAAGTATTATTGTTCCTCCAGTGCACCATTTCTTCTGTATAATTATTATTAGCAGTTATTACTGAAGATCGATGCCCCTACAAATATTCAGTTGTAGGCTGATTCATCACTCTGTCATTTCTCCAGTGTTGTTGATGGATAACCAACTTTAGATATTTTTAATGAACAATAAATGCCCTGAAGCTCTGAAGTGTATTGTTTTTACACTGCACACCTGGTTTGGATCTTACAATGGTAACCTAAACATCACAGGAACTATACAAGAACAACCTCATGGAGGCTTCAGTGGTGTTTGTAATAAAACACTATCCTTCTTTTTTCACAAACAGTACAATACAGCACATGTGACGCCACAATGAGCAAAGCAGAGACCGCAGACCACGTAACACGGCGTTACTATGCTGGAAAAAACGTGTCTGTGTGTGAGCTTCTGTTATGTACTGTAGCATCCTAACTTCCATCCTTACAAACCACCTGTCCTCTGTTTAAAATGTGGACATTATTGTCCTCAAAAGACTGACTGTCCTTTCTCTTTGAGGTGAAGATGGACTGCTGAGTGTTGTCCTGTGGATGTGTCTCTTCTGTCCTGTGCTCTTTACCTGTGGGGTGGCTGTGGGTTTTTATTGACTAATAACATATCAGTTCTAGAATGATGTGTGTGTGTTTGATGTGATTTGATGTGTGTGTTTATCTGGTTTTAGGGGTCAGTGTGTGTTCATCCATACGCGGCCGCCTGTGTGTGTTGATGTAAATGTGTGTGTCCTGTCAGCCATGATCATGCTGAGACAGAATAATGCTGGAAAAAGCTCCCAGCTGTTAGACCTGAAGGTAAAGCTGCATGCTGTTGTGGTTTCTCTGAGTGTAGGATCACAAGACTTCTGCTGTTTTATGTTGTGTGTGTTGATCACGATCAGTGATCAATTCAGAAGTTAAAAGATAAAGGCGTGGTGGCCAAGTGGTAAGGCGTTGGTCTTGTAAACCAAAGATCATGGGTTCAATTCCCATTCATGCCTTCAAAGATCTGTAGGAGGTTCCTTTTAAAGAAAGACAAAACCCATTGAGAGTAAAAACTATAGACAGAGCTTCCGTGATGTCACCCATTTGTTTCTGAAGAGCTGTTCTGAGCAAGCGGCAACCTTCGGGAAGTGGAAGCCCATGCGGAAGTGTCAAAACTTGTAATTCACGCTGCAACAGCTGGGGGTTGGCTCCAAAAGCGAGTAATTTCCCATAGACTCCCATGTTAAAATGGCCGATTTCACAGAAAAAAAAAATCGCTGTGGTCTCAGATGATAGGTTCTCTTCTAGTGTCAATTGTAGGGGGGGTGAATTTTTTTACAACTCACTCGTTTCAATTGTATTCGGACTTAAAATTACGCATAATTATGGGTGTTGCCGCTTGAGTGACAGACGTAGAGAGTTGACGTATCACAGCGTGAGTTTCCTGCTTCCACGATCGCCCGCCCCCCTAAACCCCGCTCGTGCTCCCCCTCTTTGTCCATATTCGGAGTTTTAGTTGACGTGACGCTGCCAACATGGCGGCGGTCATCACGTCCCGGAACCTCCCACTGAGACTCAAAACCGCTCTTCAGAAACAAACGGGTGACGTCACGGAAGCTCTGTCCATAGTTTTTACTGTCAATGGTTCTGAGGCTCGTGGGAGCCGCCATGTTGGAAGCATCACGTCCGCCAAAAACTCCAAATATGTACAAAGAGGGGGAGCGCGAGTGGAGTTTTGGGGGCGGGCCATCGTGAAAGCAGGAAACTCGCGCTGTTATACGTCAGCCGTCTGCCGCTCAAGTGGCAACGCCTTTAATTATGCATAATTTTAAGTCCGAATACAATTGAAACGAGTAAGTTATATAAAAAAAATCACCCCCATACAATTGACACTAGAAGAGAACCTATCATCTGAGACCAGAATGTTTTTTGTACCAGGCTGTAAACATGTTCATTCCTGCTGTGAAGTCGGACATTTTAACATGGGGGTCTATGGGAAATGACTCGCTTTTGGAGCCAGCCCCCAGTGGTTGCGGCATGAATTACAAGTTTTGACACTTCCGCATGGGCTTCAAGTTTGAACCCCGAAGGTTGCCGCCTGACAACACCACACAAAACAAAGACGTGTTAAACTGTGTGATCGTTGGCTGGAAGCACTGCTTCATGAACCTGTGTTTACTGTTCATTAAGCTTAGAGAAGTTTCAGGAGTATGTTTGAGGAGTAAACTGATTCAAGTCCTCACAACAAGTGTATTTCACTGCACAAACACACACTCAGCTGATGTGTCCCAGGAAATGTCTTTTTGTCTGACGTATTAGAAGATTCTAGATTCTAGATTCAACAACTAGACAATTAACCCCTGCTGAGACCCCCACAGGGTTTCTGTGGCTGTATCTCCCTCATTCTTCATCCTATGTGGATGAAACCTTACAGTCATGCTGAACATTTGACTCTGCACAGCTGATATGCTGAAATGCTACAGACACTGCGCCACCTACTGGCCAGAGGACCTGTCTTTTGTTTAGGGGCCTTAAACAATTTCCCTCTGGGATTACTAAAGTACCTAAAATAAAAAAAAAATGTAAAAAAATTTCCCAGAATGCGTAATTTAATCCAAGTCTTCAAAATGGTGGAACAAACATTTCACACATTTCATTTCAGATCCTTTATTGTTCTGGAAAGAAAACCAAAACAAAGTCCTGACGTCCCATTACAAATATCATGGCAGCTGTTCATCCCTCTCCTGACGGTTCTCTTCCACCTCCAGCTTGTCCACACTTTCCGAGCTTTCCGAGCACATGTGACACGCGTGGTAGATAGGTCGCTAATTCCAGACAGCTATAGCGCACAGTAGTCTTTTATTCATTTACATTTCAGTTTCAGCTGCTGACACATGAAGATCAGAGGGCACACATGGCTCGTTGGTCTAGGGGTATGATTCTCGCTTAGGGTGCGACAGGTCCCGGGTTCAAATCCCGGACGAGCCCTGATGTTTAACTGTATTCCTTGTAGTTGACTCTTTTCAGTTCCTCTCTAACTACCACACAGCTTTACAAAGCTAACAAAGTTCTATTCAGACTCATCCCAATCCAGAGCAGTTGTTCCACAGTAACACCTGCAGGAGGACGTCATCACCCAGTATGTGACCTGCACTGTGAGCTGTAAGGTCTTATACAGACAGGTGTGTGTCTGTCCTCATCAAGTCCAATCAGTATCATCAAAGACAGCTGGACTCAGATGAAGGTGTAGAACCATCTGAAGGACGATCAGAAGAAATGGACGCACCTGAGTTCAATATATGAGAGTCACAGCAAAGGCTCTGATACTTAGGACCATGTCATATTTCACTTTGGCTTTTTAATACATCTGCAAACATGTCAACAACTCTGTGTGTTTCTGTCAGTATGGGGAGCTGTGTGGACATTAATGAGGAAAAATGAACTTCAATGATTTTAGCAAATGGCTGCAATATAACAAAGTGAAACATTTAAGGGGGTCTGAATACTTCCTGCACCCACTGTACACATAACAAATGAATGTGACTGAAACAACAGCTCTGTGTGTAATATAAATATACAAACTAATGTGATTTGATCAGAACATTTTAAAAGACAGTGATGATCTGTTCTTATTGTCTAAACAGGAACAGTTGAAGCTCAGCTTGCAGCCCCTGTATCTCAGGCTTCTCAGCTTCTCTTCAGATGTTTGGACGTTTCTGCTGGAACCTCTCATTTAATGACTCACATTTAGAACTTCTGACTTTATGTGGAGGAGGGATTGATTTTGGAATGAGGAGGCTGCAGCCTGCGATTCCACCACTAGATGTAAGCATTGCACAGCATTGGTGGTTCAGTTCAGATTGAGAGAATGCAAAGAGTGTGCAAAGCTGTCATCAAAGCAAAAGCTGGCTGCTTGGAAGAATGTCAAACATCAAACATATTCTGCTTGGTTTAACACTGTTTGTTCACTGCGTCATTCCACATGTGTTCCTTCATAGCTCTGATGTCTTCCGGATGAATCTACAATGTAGAAAGTCATAAAAACAAAGACAAACCACTGAGTGACTTTTGACTGGTACATTTAAAATGTCATCATATGTCCAAACCAGCAGGGGGAGCACTGATCATAAACTCTCTGTCTCACATGTTATTGTCATGTGTTTTTTTGGACGATGATGCTGACTGTTGTTTTCTTGCTTCTTTCTGTAAACAGCTTGTAAACAGCAGCTTCCCTGAGGGGAAACTCAGCTAATAAATGATGCTGTAACCTCTGGGACCTGATCTGCTGGGTGGGAGTCCACTACATCAGTGGTCCCCAACCACCGGGCCGGGGACCGGTACCGGTCCGCGGGTCATTTGGAACCAGGCCGCACAGAAAGACTGAGCAAAACATATATTATTCATTATCTGAGTCTGAAAGCTGTTTCATTTATAAATCGATCAGATTCATCCGCCTGTGCCTTTAAGCACCTGTCCAGACGCTTGTCTCGGTCACGGGATACGGCACCCCAAAATTAAGCCCACAAGCTAGCACAAATGAATAAAAAACAAACGTCTTTGGAGAGCTTCTTCGGAAAGGGGAAAAGGCCTAACGAGGAGACAGGAGAAGAGGAGCCTACCCCTTCAAAGAAAAAGAAACCCGCATTTAAAAGACTATATCAGGAGTCCTATTTAAAATACGGATTTATTGCAACAGGTGATTCTCACACACCAAGTCCGCTCTGAGTGATGTGGCGACAGACTCGCAAATGAGGCAACGAAGCCTTCAAAACTGCGAGACCGAGCACCCTGCATTAAAAGACAAGCCATGGAAGAAAACATGAACAAGAACGACTGAAGCAATTAATGACGGCCAAAACTAAATTACGGAGTGGACTGGACATAAGAAACACACGGGTGTCATGTCTCCCATTATCCCTAGATGGGACCGCCTCATTGCTGAGAAAGCTCAAAGGCTCCCACTAATTAAGCATAAGAGTAAGTTGTCTCTTTATGCACTTTTTTTTCTGTGCCGGTCCGTGAAAGTATTGTTTTACATGATACCGGTCCGTGGTGCAAAAAAGGTTGGGGACCGCTGCACTACATCATCCATCCATCCTCATCCATCCAGCTACACCCTCCCTCATAAAACGCAGGCTGGAGGATGCGGGCATCGATCCCGCTACCTCTCGCATGCTAAGCAAGCGCTCTACCATTTGAGCTAATCCCCCTTGTATAAAGGGTCAATTGCAAGTCAATCAGGACTCACTGCACTACATGAAGTGTACTAGTGAAGTATTGGAAGCATCAGACTTTTGATCTGAGGGTCCAGGGTTCAAGTCCCTGTTTGGGCGGAACACTTTGTACTCCCTCTTGCTTGTACTCCCCTTCCCTCTCTGTTAATGTGCAAAAGTGGTGATCCCGGTGGGCAGAAATTCCCTGTAGTATACACGGCGCTACAGTGGCTCGAACCTCACGTGAAACACCGGGAAACATCAACCAACTTGGACCTGGATACACTAGACGAGGTAAGCGTTACTTTTAAACATGTGTGTGATGTAAAATTAATATCAGTTGTGTGTCTTGGGTTGTAACACCGGTGTTATTAATTTGCTTCTCAGCAATCTGTAGCGGACCCGGAAGAGGGGGGATCATACACCACAGATGTATGCAGCATAGCAGAGCTGGAGTACACAGTACTGGATGCTGCGCCGCCTGTGGCATCCACTCCGCTGCATGGGCGCACAGTTCCTCTGCCCGCAACTCCACCATCTCCACGGCGAACAGGGAGGTAGCGAATGCGAGGCAATCAGACATGTCTGGATTTCGAAGGTGCTCTTGCAATCCTTGACAAACGAAGGGCAGAACGGGAAGAATTGATGCAGGCAGGACGGAGGGACGCCGTACAGCAGCTGATGGACCCCTGTGCAAGATATATGCTTCATGTTACCGATTTCATGAGGGCACTACCACCACAGGCGCTCAGAAACTTCAAGTGGCAGTTGCAGAACCTCATGCACAAGACTGAGCAAGAGGTCGAACAAGGCAATCTTGAAGGTTATTCAAGGTTATCTTGAATGTGTCCCTGTATACCCCCCCCCCTTTTTTTTAATCAATAAAGCGTGTGTTTTCAGTACCAAAGTGCATCTTTGCATTTTATAAGACCATACTGGTTTCGCATGATGAGCAATACAAAAGAAAGGCAAGTAAAGGGTGATTTGTCACCAATAACTCCAGACAGCCATTCACACATATCAGATGGTGACTGTTATTACCATTCTATATACTCCTACATACCCGGGCACAAGCACTGAATCTTTGCTATTGTTACTTTTAATGTCGCATCTTCACAGCTCATCACCGGACAGTTTGAAATATTGCAGGCACATTGGAACGCAGTAGATGTGCAAATGCGGTCATAAAGGCAAGCACAAACACTGAATCTGCTATTGTTACTTTTAATCGCGCATCTCATGCTGTTGCAGGCACCCTCTCTGTATAATGCCCTCTTGCCACGGCACAAGTCCTTGTGGGGTGTTAAAAAACTCAGTAAAGTCTTTCCTTATAGTTTGGGCAGCCCGGGATGCTCTGGCTCCTGACAGTCTCCCTGTGTCCTGGAGATTGCAGTCTGCTTCCACCTGTCTCCTCCACTCTCCCCGCAGCATCCCCCCATTAGCAGAAGTCGAGTCGGCAAAGTTTTCCGGGAGGTATCTCACTGCTGGATCATTTGCTGCGTCTGTGCAGGAAAGGTAGTTGTGGAGGGCAATACTGGCCTTGACAATATCCACGGCCTTATCAGGCCTGCATTCCATCGGCCGACCAAGAATTCGCCATCTTGCTGTAAGGATGCCAAATGCGTTGTCAATAACTCGCCGGGCACGGCAGTGGCGGTAATTGTAGATCCGCTCCTTCATCGTGAGGTTGCGATCTAAGCAGATACACAAAAATTATTACTATTATTATTGTTTACCGTCACTATCAAGTTTCATTTACTGCATACAGAGACACTTACCTGGAAATGGACGCGAGAGGTTCACAAGCAGGGGGAATGCAGCATCTCCCACAAACACATGTGGAGTCTTGATGGTCGTGCCGGGAAGACAAGCAGGTGGTGGTAAAGGAAGCTGGCCATTCTTGAGAGCGGACCCAAAGTTGCTCTTATCAAAAACTCCTCCATCGCTCTCTTTGCCATAGGCACCCACGTCGACCATGGTAAATCTATGTCGCGCGTCACACACAGCCAACAAAACAATGGAGTGCTGACCTTTGTAATTAAAGTAGTCACTTCCTGCTCTTGGAGGTGCTTTGATTTTCACATGTTTTCCATCTATAGCCCCAACACAATTTGGAAAATTCCACAGCCTCCAAAAGTCCACAGCTATGTCGGCCATCTGTGTCGGTGATGGAAAGGCCACAAACTCGTTGTGCAGGGCAAGCCAGATGGCCTTGGACACTTCGGAAACAATATTACAAACTGTTGTCAGTCCCAATTTGTAGCTGGCGACACTGGCCTGTGAGCTCCCAGAAGCTAATATGCGCAGTGTGACTGCCAATCTCTCCTGGATAGAGATGGGAATGCTGTGTGTGGGTGCATGCTGGATGAACGGCGTGATCCGACGGACAAGGTCGTCAAAACGTCCGGCCGACATCCTGAAATAGCTAAAGTGCCTCTTGTCATCCATCTGCCGCATCTGTTGCACCAGGACTCTGTACTCTCCCTGCTCGACTCTTGTTGCATTGAGTGGCCGGACGTGCCACCTACGTTGCCTTTTTCTCGCAAACTCCGTGCATAGCAGCAACAACTCCTCTTCTTCTTCATCCTCTTTATGCATGTTCGTCTCCTCGTCCATCTGCATTAACAAAGCTGCAAAATCCATAATGTCAACTGCTGTACCTTCCTCTGTTCCTCTGTTCGCAAACACTGGAGGTGGGCTGTGTGTGATGTTGTTCCTGTTTGGTGTCTGGTGACGTGCGCTGCAGTGGGCGGGCCGTATGAGGAGTTCTGCAGACACACGTCTCGCGGAGTATGGTACCTCAGTGCGGAAAAGACTTTTTTTTTTTGTGTCTCTTACCACCCGTGGAGTGCGCTCTCCGCCCTTTGTCTCGCAGAGTATGGATCCAGCTTTACTGTCCAAACTGTCTTAAGTTGGAATGTTTATGACACCATCAACTGATGATGCTGTGTCAGGACGTTGACCTTAAAAACTGAAACGACGAGGATGGGATTCGAACCCACGCATGCAGAGCACAATGGATTAGCAGTCCATCGCCTTAACCACTCGGCCACCTCGTCTATCTGATTAACACGTTGTGGAAATATATGGTCAAACATGGTTGTGCATAGATCCAGACCTCTGGCTGAGGTCATAAAGCATTCTGATGTTTAATGATGTGTTTAGATATTCGAACTGCAAACCCCTAGTTGACCCAGAGATGTAACCAAAGAGACAAGATATACTCAAGGCCGTAACAGGAGGATCTGTGAGAATACACACACACCCTCACATCTGAGATGTGAGTGGGAGAACTTCAATGTCTTTTAGTTTCGTATACGCCTTCCACCTTGTGATTATTGAATATGCATGTTTCACTGAAAAACATTACCTTTTATGCCTTTCTATGTAAATGTAACCACACCTTGTTGTAAGATTAATAAAACGAGCCTAATGCATGGGACGGACAGAATGCAAATGGTCAGCTGCAGGAGCAGATCGAGGGGTCTGTATTGAGCTGTGCATTCTCCCTTTATAAAGGCGAAACTGAAACTGATCAGTACTGGTTTTCATTCAATGTTCTGTGCTTTGGGGACGGAGTCTGGGAATCCGGGGTGACCAGATCAGGTCACAACAATTGGGGGCTCGTCCAGGGGATCAAAGGGCAAAAAATCATCCTCAGATCCGTCAATTGAACACAAGGGCCGATTACGAACAGACAGAGGACACGTGGCGCCAACAATAAGGTAAGCAGACCTTTTATATCTGCATTGACTACTCTAAAATGTAACGTGTCCCGAGTCTTAGTAGTAATCTGTCTGTAAAAGCAAAAAGAACATTGACTGAATGAATTTAACTGTAAGTGAATGAATATGACTACAGTGAAATAACCGTAAGTGAATGTATATGACTACGGTAAATGAGTAATGACTACAGCTGTTTAAGAGATAAGTAAATGATGCCTGCAGAGGAATAATGCCTGCAGAGGAATAATGCCTGCAGAGGGATAATGCCTGCAGAGGAATAATGCCTGCAGAGGGATAATGCCTGCAGAGGAATAAGAGAAAAAGGGGTAGCAGAAAATCCTGAGTGTGGCGACTCCACCGGTGCTCTGACGAGGGGCCGGAAAAGCTGGGTTTGAGGCCCGGGGCTTGAGGAACCCTAAATCACTACAAAAAAGAGAGAAAAAGGAACAAGACCAGGCAAAACACATGGTATGCATGTTGGACAGACTGGAAACTGAAACAATGACCGCACTAGTTAGGCGGGAGTTGAAGTAAGTCAACAGGCTTCCAAATTACAGATATATAAGATTCTGGTGTCACGGACAGAGGCTAGTCTCGAATCCATTGGACTGAGTACCAGGGACACAGCGTGCCATATTTCTCAGTCGGCCAGAATCTAGAAAAGAAAGGAACTCTGAGACTCATAAACTGTGAGTCGTCTGAGATAAAGACGACAAGACCAGAGAGTAGAGAGTAATTAATGAAATAACTGTGAGCCGTTCTTACACTGAACGGCAAGACCAGAGAATAAGTCCTGTGAGTTCATGAAGCACCCCTAAAGAGAAACAAAGAGAAGTGAAGATACAGTACTGACACACACACACCGAGCTCGCAGTATAAATGGGTAAAGCATGAGTGTGGAATGTGTATGAATGCCAGAGACGAGGTGAACTGAAGCAGCAGCACTGCTGGAAACCTTAATCGGTGTAAACGTAAAGCAGTGGCCTGTTGAAGTAGGTTCACTCACGAACTGGATTAGTGTTTTGTTGTGCACATACTTTTGTATATATTTCTGATGTGAACATAGTTTCTGAACTTTTCTAACATCATAGTTTTGTTAACTCTTCTGAGCACAGTTTTGCAAATAACACATTATTATTAAGCTTTAGTTTTAATTTTCACGTAATCACATGACTGAGACTTTGATGACTGACGACATGGACGGAGAATTTAACAGAGACACTGTTGATGATGGGTGGGGTCCGAACAGCCCACTAAAAACAGTAGAAGCTCAACTGATTATTTTAGAGAAAGCGCTGCATCAGGCTTTTGACTCTAAAACCACATCTGAAGAGATGACTCAGATGAGGGAGGCAGTCATTAATTTGTTGGGAGAAATAGGCCGTGGCATGAAAGATAGAGGTTGTTTACAGAAGGAGTTTTGGAGAAAGGAGGGTGAAGCGAAGGCAGAGAGGGAGAAGGCCAGGAGTGCAGAGCAGTGTGGCTGGTCTAAGAAAGGGAGATTTAAGAGGGAGCAGGAAAAAGCAGAGGAGAAGAGAGTTCAGTGGGCGCGATGGGCTTTAATAGGTCAGGGTGTAACTCACCTCATGACTGAGAAGCCCAAAACACAGGATGCCAAAGCAGAAAAACCTAAGGATCCCCCACCGTATACACCACCCCCTCCTACTGCACCACCATCCTCTCATTCACCTGCTGGATTATATCCAGTTTTACAAATAACTCAAGGCACACTGGCCATAACAGACATGCCTGATTCCTCTGAGGCGTGGTCTGATGACAGCTCTCACACGTCCCAAGTGAGTAGTGTGTCTGCTTTACCCTCGGGAGTTAGCACCCGTGAAGGGCCTCCAGAGGCCCCTGACCTCTCACCTTTCCAGCTGCGAAAGGACAGAGAACTGAGCTGCGACGGAGCACTATGTGTTGCAGCTGAAGCCCCGCTGTCACACAGAACACAGACACCAGACATTGTGAACACAAAGCAGGGAGAAATAGACAAGGTGCAACAGTTGCAGGAAGAATTAAAGGAGTTGCGGGCTGCTATGGCCCAGGACTTAACACCACACACATACGCACACGCTAACTCCCAATTTGGAGACGCTACACTTCAGGTGGGAGGCGTGTGGAAAGACGGATCACAGGAAGGGAGGACAGCTGGAGTTCAGATGCAGGTCGAGGGTGTTTGGTCCGCGGAGCAGGGAGACATGTTTGATTTATTACAGAGACAGGCCAAGGCTACTGAGGAGTGGTTGAAAACACATGAAGCTGAACACTTAGCACACAGAAGCAGACCACACCGCATGACAACTAGATCTCAAGGACATGATAATACACAGACACTCAACCATCAGTTACCACTGATTCAAACTGAACACCAGATCAAATATCGTCCATTCCCACTAGGTGATGTACAGGCACTAGTGGATAAATTACCTCCAGTGGCCGAAGGTGGAGCAATGTGGCTGAGTCAACTTGACAGTCTGACAGCAGGCCACAGACTCGCTCTAGGTGATTTTCGGGCCGTTATTTCTAGGTGTCTTACAGCTTCAGAAGTCAGGGACATAGAGGAGGACGCCGCCACTACTAGACAGAGAGATGACACACCTTTCACTCAGGTCAGCACTGAAATAGGCAGAGCACTAAGACATAAATATCCTCTGCCTGCTGGAGCCGCCGTTCCCACTTTGAGATGGGACCCCAAACAGAGTCCAAGAGAATATCTTAATCAAAGCAAAGACACATGGATCAAACACACCGGGTGCCACCCTGGTAACCCAGGCATTCAGAGGGTGTGGTACAGGACCGCCGTCCTAAAACGGGGTTCCTGAGACCGTAAAAACTGCCATGGATAATAACCCAGACATGGCAGGGTGTGATTCCAGTGTGTGGGAGAGACATCTAGTGCATCATTTGGCTCGTGCCCAAGAGGCAGCACAAGCTGACAGTAAGGATGTCCAGGATTTGCAAACACAATTATTGAAAATGCAATTGACTGAGGCCAGACAGAAGGCCAATGACAAAAAGAAAGATAAAAATAATAAAGTCATGGTTGTCACTGAAAGCTCTGACGCACCTCCTAGCACACCTTGGGTGCCTCCACCACCTTATTCTCCTGATTATCAGCAGCCTACGGGGTCCTACAGGGGGTACGGATCAGGGAGGGGCAGATGGAGAGACAGGCGCGGAAGGGGTGGAACACTTAGGGGACAGCCGAGGGGAGACCCAAGTCGTGACCGCTGCTATTACTGTGAGGAGTTGGGACACTGGGCCAAAGACTGTCCACACAGACAGGGACAGTATGCCCGAGGACGTGCAGCGTCTGGTCCACGGAGGGCTTCCTCCCGCCCCCCAGGACCTCCATTCACTGGACAGTTTCCTGTTTCCGGCTGGGAACAGTGGGATTGTGACTTCTCACAACAATGACACACCCCACAGAGCAGCTCAGATTACATCGTTACGGCAGATCCGATGTTATCTATGCAAGTAGAGGATGAGACACTGCCTTTTCTGGTGGATACTGGCGCCACCTGTTCTACATTGTTTCAATCATCTTCTATGGAATTGTCCAGCAACTCTATCACTGTGATGGGCTTCTCTGGGGATAAACAGACTCTGCCTATAACCACTCCCATGACTGCTCAGCTGGGACATCAGACTGTTTCACACTGTTTTGCACACTCACCTCTTCTGCCTCTGAATATACTGGGGAGAGACTTGCTGATTAAGTTTGGAGCATCTATTTTGTGCGGCCCAGACGGGCTGACAGTGACACTGCCGGACGGCACCATGTTCCACTGTAATGTTGCAGACACAGGCGGACAATATCTGATGAGACCTGTGACTGACCCATGTGCTGACATCTACTGGGGCATGTTACATCCTGAAACTCCCCAGAACCCAGGAATCCTTTCTGCCTACCTGCAGTGGAAGCCCTGGATAGCGCAGGTCGAACCATATGTTTCTCCCCCTGACCCCCCTCATGTGACTCTATTTTATGACAGGCAGCAAACTGATTGGTACCATGAGAAGTTTGCGCACTCCCTAGAGGGACAGGACTGGTCTATTACAGTCCGAGACATTTTTGTGGCACCTGAGGGCGTGGCAGCCGGTGTGGACCTCACTCCAGAACAAATGTCTTGGTACATGATGAGTGACGAAGGGCATCCCCACGTCTCATTAGCTGTACATCCAAACCATCAGGCCAAAGAACTAGGTGGCATGGTTAAACGTGCCATGGGGCAATCAGACTGGCAACCCACACCTTTACCTCAAATCATGTATTCTCCATCTGCTAAAGCATACAAAATAACTGTTTCAACTATGAACACTGTCACTCTGGCACATGAACTGCTTGCTAGACATCATGGTAGAGAGAAAACTGATCATCCTCTGGCACAGGCTGTGATTGACAGCTTGCCACCACATTTATGGGCAGACGGCTTTCTTTTGTCTCCCTCTGGCACCTGAATGCAGAGACATTTTCTCATTCACATATCAGGGAACACAGTATCGCTACACCAGGCTACCTCAAGGTTTTGCGCTCTCCCCCGGTATTTTTAATCAGGTTTTGAAACAGATACTCAGTCACTGCACCCTCCCAGAAAACACTACACTCATTCAGTACGTTGATGACCTTCTTATCGCAGCTCCAACGGCAGCAATCTGCCTGGATGCCACGCAGGCTGTTTTGCAACATCTGGCCACAGCTGGTTTTAAGGTCAGCAAATCTAAACTCCAATTAGTCAGGAAACAAGTTGCTTTCTTAGGACGCATTGTTTCACAAAAGGGGGTCAGCATATCGCCTTCACACAAATCTACCATTTTGCATCATCCGCGTCCTGATAAAGTGAAGGACATGCTCTCATTTCTCGGTCTGACTGGCTACAGTAGAAACTTTGTTGCTAACTACACTGGCCTCACACAACCTCTCAGAGACCTTGTCAAAGAACATGGCATGCGTAATGTGTCAGCTCGCCTAAATTGGACGCAGGCCGCGGAACAAGCATTCATTGCTCTTAAACAATCTTTGGCCACTGCAGCAGAACTAGCCTCACCTGACTACACTTTACCTTTCTATTTGGATGTCTCTGGAACGGATGCCTGCATCAATGGCATCCTGTTCCAGAGAAAAGGGGGAGAGAGAGTAATACTGATGTACATCGGTGCCCCCCTGGACAACATGGAGAAAAGACACCCTCAATGCACACAACACGCAGCAGGAATAGCTAAGCTAATTCAAAAAACCGCACACATGGTCATGGGACACCAGCTGTATGTACTGACAACACATAGTGTAGTGGCATACGTGAACTCAGAGACATTCACACTCACCTCATTGAGACAGAGGAGGTTGAGCAAGATTTTAGAAGCACCAAACATCACCTTCACACATGAGGGCATCAACATGGCAGACCAGATAGGAGCTGGAGAGCCACACACATGTGTAGAGAGGGTAACCAGAGAAGAAAAAGTCAGAATGGATTTACAAGCCACACCTCTTTCAGAGGCCAGAAATCTGTTCACAGATGGGTGCTGTTTTAGACATGACACAGAAGGACTCAGAGCAGCATACGCGGTTGTTGAAGACACAGGGGAAGAAATGAGAACACTGAAAGCAGAAAGATTAGAGGGACAGCAGTCAGCGCAGAGAGCCGAGGTGAGGGCAGTGATTGAGGCACTAAAGATAGGTCAAGGACAGGACATCAATGTTTTTACTGACTCAGCATACGCGGCAGGAGCAGTGCATGTGGAATTAGGACAATGGCTGAGAGCAGGTTTTCTCACTGCAACTAACAAACCTATACGGCATGAGGCTGAAATGAGAGAGCTTGCTGAAGCTCTGTTGTTGCCTAGCAAAGTGGCTGTGATTAAGTGCAAAGGTCATGGAGCAGGAACTGACAGGGTCACAAGAGGAAACAATGCAGCAGATCAGGCAGCAAAACAGGCAGCAGGCTATGTGGAGCGAATGATTTTTATGTGTTCAGAAACAGACTTGCCTCCCCCTGTTGATTGGACTGATTTGATGCAATTGCAAAACAAAGCCTCTCCACAGGAAAAAAACACTGTGGAAAGCTAGAGGGGCGACTGACACAGGAGGAGTATGGAGAGGGCCTGACGGACGCCCCATACTGCCACCTGGACTGAGACAGACTGCCATGGAGGAAGCGCATGGGGTAGGCCATGTGGGAGTGGCACAGATGATGAAAAATCTTGAGCACTGGTGGCACCCCTACATGAAAGACATGGCTCAGTATTTGATCAGAACATGTGACCAATGTTGTAAATACAACCCCAGACCGACTATCAAACCAGAAATTGGAAAATATCCTCTAGAGACCAAGACAGGTAGAGAAATAATCATTGACTACACTGACATGGTTGACTCCGTGAGAGGATACAGATACATTTTGATGTGTGTTGATGCATACTCAGGATGGCCAGAAGCCTGTCCTGCAAAAAGAGAGGACAGTAAAACAGTCATTAAGTTCCTGTTTAACACCTACATCCCTAGACATGGTTTTCCTGAAAAAAAAATCAGATCTGACAATGGAACACATTTCAAAAATAAATACCTCCAGCAGGTGGAGGCTATGTTGGGACTTAAACATGCTTTTGGTACAGTTTACCACCCACAGTCTCAAGGCAAAGTTGAGAGAATGAATCAAACCTAAAACAAAAATTGGCTAAAATCTGTGCACAGACCAAATTTATATGGGTTCAAGTATTATCTATTGTATTGATGTTCTGGTAATAACGCCATATAATCTACACCCTATGAGCTTCTTACAGGTCGACAGTTTCCTGGACCAGCTGGCCGGCTGAGACTGAAGAAGCATGCAGTATGGTATTAATATTAACCATAATATAATGAATTTGAAGCTTTGGTGTTAGAATTTGTATTACAGGACAAAGGAGAGATGGTGAGTCCAGAAGGAGCCACACACAGCCGAGTGGGTCCTCCTGAAGGTGATAAAAGGAAGTGGTCGGAGCCGAGGTGGACCGGTCCCTACCAAGTGACGGAACGCACCTCTCACGCGGTTCGGCTGAGAGGAAAGGGGGACACCTGGTATCACTGGAGCCAGTGCGCAGGCGCAGAGGAGCCTCAATGATCTCTACAGGACGTCCAAACTGATCTGAGGGCACAGAAGTCTGAATCGGCTGATTCAGACACAGATCCTGTCACAAAAGGGGCAGAATAATCCCCTGACAGAGATCAAGGATCCCGGGTAGTCTAACCCCAGGGATCCGAAGAAAGAAGACACATCCTGAGGACGAGAGGACCAGAGGACCTGACGGGGGCTGGATGGACGAGGCAGACGGACAGGAACACATACATGAACTTATAAAATTTTGAACAATTTCGTACATTCTAACTGACAATTGTCATTATATTTGAGCTGTTAGGAGTATCTGGGGGCGGGAACGGTGAAAGACCGACCGATTAAAATACCCCCACATACTATGATGTATAACATGTATTTGTTTTCTTGTTAGGATAACCATATTAGGGTTGTTCATAATTTTTTTGATCTATTGGTTACACTGCGAGTTCCCTGGACAGAGGTGTAATACTACATATTCATTTTTATATTAATCTTTATACTGTTCTACTTGTTACTTATATTATTCTTATATTATCCCATTGTTGGCAGAGGACTTGGAGGACGATCTGATTTTCAATGCAGGGATTTAAACGTTGCCATCACGTTTCGTTTTATGCACTCACATGATATGTTTTTTAATACACTACCTTTTTCACAGAGTTTTTTCTTTTTGCACCTTCATTAATGGTTTTGACACGCATACACACACACCGGGTGTTTGGACATTTACTCACAGTGTTGTTATATATAGATGTCACTTTTACCCATAGTTTTGTTTGATTACACACAGTGTTTTCTATTTGCTGATGTGACCGTTTGTTGTTTCTTTTTGCTTATTTTGTGTTGGACTCTTAGTAGAGTCCAAAAGGGGGAATTGTGGAAATATATGGTCAAACTTGGTCAAAATATATGTTTGTCTGCACATATGGTAAAAGTGTATGGTTGCTCATAGATCGTGACCTCTGACTGAGGTCATAAAGCATTCTGATGTTTAATGGTTAGTTTAGAAATTCGAACTGCAAACCCCTAGTTGACCCAGAGATGTAACCAAAGAGACAAGATATACTCAAGGCCGTAACAGGAGGATCTGTGAAATACACACACACCCTCACATCAAGATGTGAGTGGGAGAACTTCAATGTCTTTTAGTTTCGTATACGCCTTCCACCTTGTGATTATTGAATATGCATGTTTCACTGAAAAACATTACCTTTTATGCCTTTCTATGTAAATGTAACCACACCTTGTTGTGAGATTAATAAAACGAGCCTAATGCATGGGACGGACAGAATGCAAATGGTCAGCTGCAGGAGCAGATCGAGGGGTCTGTATTGAGCTGTGCATTCTCCCTTTATAAAGGCGAAACTGAAACTGATCAGTACTGGTTTTCATTCAATGTTCTGTGCATCGGGGACGGAGTCTGGGAATCCGGGGTGACCAGATTAGGTCACAACACCTGCAGCGCTGTGACGCACCGTGGCGACGCAGACAGCGAGCTGACCGTGGTCTGCTCAGATCATCCCGTAAACGGCACACAATGAATTAAAAAATAAGAACTACCTGTTGATTTGACACATTTTAAGACAGAAGCCGCGGGACATTTTAAATCTGACGGCCGGACATTAAGCACTTTATACGCTACGACGCACCGGAGTGACGCTGTCATCCAGTCTATTTGGCAGAGAGAGAGAGAGAGAGAGAGAGAGAGAGAGAACAGAGAGAGAGAGAGAGAGAGAGGGAGAGAGAGAGAGAGAGAGAGAAACAGAGAGAGAGAGAGAGAAACAGAGAGAGAGAGAGAGAGAGAGAGAGAGAAACAGAGAGAGAGAGAGAGAGGGAGAGAGAGAGAGAGAGAGAGAAACAGAGAGAGAGAGAGAGAAACAGAGAGAGAGAGAGAGAAACAGAGAGAGAGAGAGAGAGAGAAACAGAGAGAGAGAGAGAGAAACAGAGAGAGAAACAGAGAGAGAGAGAGAGAGAGAGAAACAGAGAGAGAAACAGAGAGAGAGAGAGAGAGAGAGGGAGAGAGAGAAACAGAGAGAGAGAGAGAGAAACAGAGAGAGAGAGAGAGAGAGAGAGAGAAACAGAGAGAGAGAGAGAGAGAGAGAGAGAGAAACAGAGAGAGAGAGAGAGAGAGGGAGAGAGAGAGAGAGAGAAACAGAGAGAGAGAGAGAGAAACAGAGAGAGAGAGAGAGAGAGAGAGCATGCTAAAGTGTTTTAAATTCAATATACTCAGAAGCAGCTACACATCAATTTGCTCGCTTAGTTTTTGAAGAGACAAATTCCATACCCAGACTAACTATACACATACAGTAAACCTCTGTTGAAGTCTCACGGTAAACTCGACATGACCCCCAGCATATGGTAGCTAGCAAGAGGTTGTGAGCCTGTTAGCAAGGATTAGCACGCTAAAAAGTCTGGAATCTATATAAACAGGAACGTGATGAATGCCGGACTGTTGCATTACATACAGTTCAAATGTCGCGTATATCATTGAATAATCATCATTAATAAACTTACTGTTTCACTAATCAGGTCTTTGATAGAGCCACAGGAGACTGCTGAATCTTCTTGACAGAAAGGCTTCCTCTGTTGCTGCTGCTGAAATTAGGGCTTCTTCTTCTTTTATTACCCAATAACAGCTGTTTTGTTTCAGGCGCAGTTTTTGAATACATTCCATTTCCGGGTGTGAGGAAACTTAAATGCATCACGTTTCTTATTTAATTGAATCACTTTCAGTCAACACAAGAGAATCTAGCACATTTAACAATGTGTGCAAATACATGGAGATTACTTGTGTGTTATGTTAACAGAGGAAATATGAATGATTTGTGTTGGATATACTAGTATTGTTTTTGTAGATTCACAGTGTTTCCATTTTCTTCAGTGTAGTGGCTCAGAAGTGTAGGAGCAGCTCTGGGAATGAGTAAAAGAGAGACAGGGCGATGAAGATTTGCTGAAGTACCATATATATTTAAATGACACACAGTTAACAAACCCAGCAATGGGGGGGCCACACGCAGCGAGGGGACAAAAGTTCAAAATAAAGGGGGCTGCAGGAGCCTCCTACCACTCCTCCAACCAGAAGAGATCTGGGCCAGATCCAGACGTTGAGCTGAATCGTATTCTTCGAGCCTAAGCAGAGCTCAATCCTAGCTCGCCATCAGCCCTGGCCTGCACACAGCACAGGACCAATTAATGTGCACACAGTCCATCTATCTAATAATAATGCAGTACAAATCGTATCATACATAGTTCTAAATTAGAGTTCTCATATCATCAAATATATACATACAAATATAGATATTCTATTAGTCAAATTGGGAAATAAATGTTTGCTATATTATAATATCAATTCTGCTAGTGTAGCAATATCAAACATGATCAAACATTAAAGGTCAGACAGAAATACTTTACAGACCTCTCACATTGATTCAATGTAGCACAGTTAAGGATAGTCAGAGAGACCTGGCTTTTTTCTGGACTCAGTGCAGGAGGTGGGTGACAGGAGGGTCCTGACAAAACTGACTCCCATGATGCACCACTGAGACACAGGAAGTCATTCCTGCCTGTCTCAATCAAACTACTGAACTCTGAACTGTAAGATAAGACAAGACAAGACTTTATTAATCCCGAAGGAAATTCCTGTGCCAGAGGTATCAAGTTACATTAAATGCAGTTAAGTACAGAGTATAAGAGTAGAAGTGTCACTCAGACACTGTACATTCATACTGGTGCATTCATGTCCTGCTCTTTACTATGGAAAGGTTTTATACAGTAGTGAATATGTTCTTTAGATACAACTCAGGGATTTAAATGCTATCTAGGTATTTAGATATTTATTATATATTTCAATGTATCTTTAATTCCTTACACTCTAGCATACACACACAGTGTGTAGACACACAGTTATGTGCTAAAATACTCCCTATAACTCCATATACAAGCCAGAAACTACACTACATGAGCACAGGCCTGCAGGTAAAGGGTTAATATGGTAATTAAGTTGTTAACTGTAAAAATCACAAGTGTTACCTCCTACCAACAGGGTAAACCACCAACAATCAAGAATGCATGATTATTTAGTGCCATGGCTGTGCAGTCAAAAAAAGTGTGTTTATAATGTAAGTCTATGGGACAAAATGGGAGAAAAAAAGAAAATCCAGTGCTGTGCAAAAACTAATAATGCAATAAAGTCAATTTTTTTACTGATGTTTGACATGACCAAGACTGTAATAAAGGTTCAAAAGAATCCAGTCCACATTCACCTTTTCTATTAAAAATGAGCCATTTTGTGTGTTTTTTTTTCAATTTTCAGCACCACCCCTTATAAAATTGGTGATTAAAGGGTTAAAATCTTGGGGGAAAATGATTTTTTCACTACTGTTGATTAGAACTGAAGTTAATTAAAAGGTCTATGCAAAAAAAATTCAAAAAAATATTTATCTAATATATTTTTAAAACCGTTAAAGTTAGGGGACGTTTTTGTCCCCGAACAACACATTAGGGGGTAAAATTTGCCCACAGTGTACCATTGACCTATGAAAAATTTTAAAATCATATTAACAAAATTTATGTAAAATTAAGCTTATTGAGGAAAAATGATTCAATTTGTCCACATATTGACAAAGTTATGGCCAAAATAAACAGAAAAATTCTCTCAGAGGACAAAAATGTCCCGAACAACACATGAGGGTTAATTCATAATATCCTGTGCTAACCGCTCCATATAAACCAATGGAAGCGGCTAGGCTAACTTACCCAATGGGAATGAATGAGCGGCTGAGCTAACAGTAATGAGACTCACCAGTTCTGTAGTTTAAGATCAATTCAGATGATCCACTCGACACATAAAGACTTTGGTAGTTGGCTCCTATAGATCGACATTCAGTACATTTAATTTGAAGAGATGACAACATGAATTACAGCAAACTTTTCCTACTCGTGTCCCACTCGCATCTAGACTGGCACTGCCAGGTTACAGTGATGCGATTGGTCTGAGTCGGATGTCATTACGTAGAAATACAACACGGCCCACAATACAATATATGGGAGCAGTAGCAGAGTTACTGCTACAATTGCATTTTAAGCGAGTGAATGCAGCGATCAGTCCCTGTTTACTACAGAGGACGCTATAAAACATTCAATCAAACTTTGAACATATTTTAAAAGATGTATTTACTTAAATATAGTTAAAACTGTAGTCATAGCGCCACCATGTGGTGAGATATAAAGTGTCAAAAACTTTGGACAAAACATTAGTGGACTTTAAATAGTGTAAGATTTTTTATTTTGGAATATCTAATAGCGTTTCATTGCTATTGGCTAATAAACTTTTGTGGGCGTGGCCATGTGTACTTAATGTACTATAACTGATGCATACTATAACATATAGCTGCCAAATTTGGGTCACCTATGTAGGCTAGTACTAAGACTTAGTGTACCAAGTTTCATGCGGTTTGGCCTCTGGGGGGGCGCTATAGTGAAAACATATGTATTACTCAACATAAATCCATCCTGTTTTTCAAATGCTTCTGTGAAATACCTGATATGACTTCAACAGCACAGCTTTCAGGTGTGAAATGGTCGCCTGTAATAGCTGATATCTGTTACACTGTACAGGCTTCAGAAGTGAGACCTGGCAGCCAGTCCAGCCTTGGTGACATGCTTCTGATAGAAAGTCACAACACTATAAAGCTTTACAGCCTCTGTACTGCCTCATGCTTTGTGATGTGCTCGTGCTTCTGGTTCTCAGCTACTCAGCATGCTGCAGCAATTTTAAAGCTTCATCTGCAGCATGCTGCATGTGCTGCTAGCTGCAGCAAACAGCTCTGCAATCACACTCACAGTTTCTTCAGGAACTGCCATTCTAGTTAAATTAAGAGATCGACATTTTTAACCACACAAAATTATTATTATTATTATTATAACGATTATATTATCAAAGGATATTGAAAACCAACACAGTGCTATGACATAGTAATACTATATTATACTGCACCACTACAGTAATCAAAGTCCATTGAAAGTTATGCTAACTGAAGATAGAGAGGCTCAGAAACAAGTTAAATATTGTCCATTTATTGTTTACAAAGACATCTACAGTGCCCATGTTAGTGAGAATATGTCTATGTGTTTGCGCTGGCTACTGCACCAACAAAAACTCTTACTATGAACACTATGCGGGGTTCGAGTCCCTTCGTGGTTGAGGTTTTATACAGGTATGGAACCAGCCAACTTCTGTTGTTTTATCCGCAACTCACTTCCACTGCTACAACCTTTAGTGGGTCTACTACACTACTACGCCAGTTTCCTTCTCTCCTGATAACTGTCTGTCTTGATGGGTTCCCTCAGTGTGCAGGGGTGATGGATGGGAGTCATATTCCCATTATTGCTCCTGAGGATAACCATGCTGACTATTTTTTATTTATTCAACATCTGTCCAGTCAGCAGTCTTCCCCATGATTGTGTCTGCTTTGCAGGTGTTTTGAGTTCATCATCTGATCACAGTGTGACATCATTAGTTTATAATATTGAACTTTTCCACAATATTCTCATTTATGGAGATGCACCTGTACATGGTGGCTGATTACGATAACAAACTAATGAAGTGCTGTGAAAATGAGTCAAATATAAAAACATGAGACAGTGGGGACCTTGGGTGTCTCCTTCAGCCACAGACCTTTGTCCAGACAGGGGTCAGACTGTATAACATCAGTCCATCTGTACTCTAACCTCTGTACTTTATCACCATGTTTACACCCAGTGACACTGATGGGGAAACAGTACAGTGTTTTTTCTCTTAGTGCAATAACATCCTCACCTACAGCGTAATACTCTGAGTTTTTCATGATATCATAACAGGACATAATACATCTCTGTACATTTCTCATCTGTATATCTGCATGTCTTATGGTTGCTCTGTACATAGTCTTTATTTCTACTTTATCTATTGGTATGCTGCTCAGGACCTTGTTTTCATGCTGCTGTAATGGAATGGAAGGAACGCTGACAACCAACATAGGTCATAGCAGCAGTCACCTGGTGCGGTCATGTATCAGCTGGGGTGTGACGCAGTGGCTCCGTCAGTAACTATGGGCAGTGTGTACGCACCCAGACACACATCATTGGAAACCAACTTTAATGAGAGGTGAGGGTTGCAAAAGTCAGAACAAGAGCCTGTTGACAGAAAACTCTAAAGGAGAAGGTTGCCATGTTAGAAAACGAACGAGACTTTCTGCAGAAAACCATGACCATGACATCCACTGGTAGGTCATCTGTTCTTTCAACTCAAACGTTTGAACTAGTGCCGTCACATGATTAAAATTTTAATCACATTCATCACTGCATTGCTGTATATTTATTGTGATTAAATATCACTCATTTGTTTAACCTATACTCATTGGATGAACTCAATTAAATTGAATTTTTCCATCCAATAAATGCAGCAGAAATAGAAACAGTAAGGTGCATAACATTCCTCCAGGACATAAACCTTTGCATTTCAATATACCAAATTAAGTTGGATGAAACCCCCACATCGCTGGGCTCCTGTCTTCAGAACATGTAAGCTGCCCTCCTATAGGGTTAAAAAACACAAACACACAACACTCATGTTGATCCTGAGCATCACATAAACATGTGAATCTTTCATTAATATTGAAGTTCCTCCTTTGTTCTGGGAAACTTACAGAAGCTTCTTTGAGAAGTGGTTCAGCTGGGCCATGAACTTCAATGCAGCGGCTTTATATTCCTAACCAGAAATCTTTGTTCATAACTTTACCAATGTCAAACTAAGAAGAACATTGTGTTGTTCTTCCACTGACTGAAACATGAAAAAAGAGATGTCACACATGGCTCATTGGTCTAGAGTCTGATCTCACCGTTTATAGGAACTACACTGCAGTTTTGGGCGGATTGTCTTCAGTCGATTATTTGATGATTTGGCAGGTCTGGTTTTAGATCTGCAGATTGCACCCCCTCCTACATTAGCACAGGCCACTGGTGCAGCTTTGACACCTACTGCTAGGAGGGTTTTTTTAATGCACTAAAATTGGAAAGCAGTTTTTGTGACTGGGGGACAGGACACAGAAAAGCAGGGCTCTCTGATAAGGTGGACCAATGTGACCTCTAGTGTGACATGTGGCGCCCTCAGTGACACCATGAGCTTCTTTTGGGTGTCGCCTCTTTAACCGGGGTCAGATTTAATGTGGCAACGGCGCCCTTAGCAACGCGGCGGGTCCATGGAGACAAACAACAGTCCGAGTAGTGAGGGAATGCTGGGCTGCACGGTTAACAGACACGAAGAAAGAAATCTGATTAAACTGCATGTTTGAGGACTTTTTATGGGCTCACTTCATACCGCTGCTGTGAGGTGAAGATGGGATGCCTAAGCTCGACGCACACGGCGGTTGAGCCGCTGGTAGCCGCGGAGGTGCAGGAGGTAGGCTCGGTGTGTGGAGACGTGTTACAGAGATTTACGTACTGTATCCTACCAATGATTTAGCTGCTGATTCTCATTCATTATTAACCAAAACTAGCAACTCTAAGTGAGAAACTTCTGCTAACTCATACAACACTATCAATAAAATCAGTCAATCAAATTACAGGATGGAACATAAATGTGAATAAATGGCCCTTAAAATGATCACATCATAGTGCTAATATTTATGTTTTAAAACATGTCACTAACAAAAGGATAAGTTGAATGAAACAATTTAATACTTAATAATCTTGGCCTTTGCCTGAGTATTGGCAGCTCTTGGGGATTTTATGCTTCATGATTGTATCTTTGTTTTATTGTATTTTACTGCAGTTTGTCTCTTTTATGTATTTTATTAGTTTGAGTTTATTTCATGTATTTTAATGTTAAGCACTTTGGTGGGCAATGCCCTTATAAATGTGATATATAAATAAAACGGGCATTGACATAATAATAAACCTTAAAATGTTTGTAGACTAACCTGAATTAAAAAAACTACAAATGAATTTAGTGTTAGATTTAGTTAAATATAAATTATACCTGTCCTCTGAAATGAAAGCGTGACAGATTTTCTCTGGTTCTACATTTACACCAGCAAAAATTGGCAAAATTTACTTCAATCTCTTTGTAGTGTATCATTGTTGTCGCTGAGTTACTGTATTCATGACAATATGTCAACACAATGATGATGTCACCATGACAACGTCACGTCTGGGATTCAGGATGCTGTCAAATTGTGATAATGTGTGTGTGTGTGTGTGCTGCCAGGAGGAAACTAAAAGTAAATTCAGCGGTCGTAGGGACTCTGCTGTGTCGAAGGGCACTGCGGACAGCGGGGTGGTGATGGAGAACACAGAGATCCCCAACTTACCCGACACAGTGCCCAGTAACCTTCCTCCTCTAACATCAGTGAGCGTCACAGAAAGTGAGGGAAACAAAGAAACACAGCACAGTGAGGATGTGCTCCACACAGGCTGGAGAGAGAAAACATGTGTCTTAAAATGTGTTTATGTTCTGTCTGCTGCTCCAGGTCAGCTGCTGCAAAATGGCACAGAACAGAACCGTCCAAAGGCCAGAGAGATCCTGGAGGAACTGATGCAGCAGGGAATCATCATAGAAGGGCAAAGAGAGGCCGGCAGTGGCGCAGGAGAGGCCTACAGCATCATGGTGGGCACCTGGTTAGCATGCTTCATTCACAATATCAATGCTATGATAAAATATGTAACATTGTGTGTGTGTGTGTCAGCTGGATGACAGTGAAGGGTTCCGGCGAAGGTACCCTGCCAGACTTAAGTCTCTGAGGGGCAAAAAAGCTCCCTGCACCAGAGAACAGATTGATGAGAAGATGAGGCTCGCTGATGAGAGACGCAAGGTAGTGTGTGGGTGTGTGTGTACTAACCACCTTCTTCTAATGTCTTCTCTCTCACATGCTTGATATTTCAGTCAAAGGAAGATACGCTCAAAACACGTTTAAGAGCCAAGTCTGCGCGTATTCGTGGCCCCGCTCCTGTCTGCACCACTGAGGAGGATGAAGATGCAACCATTACCCCTGTGGTGCCGCTGCAGTTACCTGTCAGTCCTGACAGACAGATTGGTCAAAAAGCTGGTGAGGAAGGAGAGTGGGTGAGAGACGCTGGAGGTGACGACAGGGAAAAAAGTGGCCCCGCTCCTGTCTGCACCACTGAGGGGGATGAAGATGCAACCATTACCCCTGTGGTGCCGCTGCAGTTACCTGTCAGTCCTGCCAGACAGATTGGTCAAAAAGCTGGTGAGGAAGGAGGGTGGGTGAGAGACGCTGGAGGTGACGACAGTGGCCTTCCTCCTGTCTGCATCACATAAACCCAATAGTGGATTGGGTTCATTCTCTGGAATGTTGAATTAAAATAAACGTTGTTCTCGGACCTGCAGGACTTTGTAGTCACTTCAGCTGGACACGCATCAGAAAGTCTCACCTACGCTTACTACGTGGCCGGTTGTGGTGAAACGGCCACTTCATAGGACGTGAGCCAAACTCAAACATTTTGCACTGTGAAGACTCCTCTTTAAGATATATATTGTTTGCAGGTAAATAGACAGGATGTCATTAAGCATCAGCACTTTAATGGAGGTAACATTATTATATATATTTGCATTTAGGAGGGATCAGTCTGGCACTGAAAGTACTCCTGCACCACGTGCTGCTGAGGAACAGGAGTACTTTCAGTAGCCAGACTGATCCCTCCTAAATGCACCACTGAGTGCCACTGGAGGTCATTCCTTTCTGTGGCCATCAAACTGTACAACTCCTCCCTCTGAGATCAGACAATCTAACGCACTGTCTTGTAGTTATACCCATATTGGATTTATAGTAGACAAGATTTTACTGCACACAGTTTTAGTTGTATTATATATGACTATCAGTCTTCACTTGCCTGGATTTTACTTGAATGTTTATTAACGTTTGGAATTTCTAACCTGTTTTATTTTTATTTTACTATTTTACTACTTTATCTTACTACTCCTGTTGGACTTGAGATGGCGCTGTTTCATTTCCCTGATGAGCTACTAGGAAAAGTCTGAGTAACATGAGGAAGTGCCTTATGTGAAAAGACATTAAAAACTTATTTATGAATAAAGTTCCAGCTTTTCTTTAACTGTAAGTGTGTACAGTGGCAGTGTGTGAAGATATATGTGCTACAAAAGGATGCTGAATATGAATGAAATGTGATAAATTAAGAGGGAAAGATTACTATTTTAGGGGATATAACAACTCATATTACACACTGCTCAGAGACTGACCCACTAGTGTAACCTGATCTTTTAATATTTGTTTTAACTTACGCTTAAAAGTAACTTTAAAGTTATACAAATATTGGGTAGAGTAACAGTATTTCCCTCTGAAATTTACGTGAACATAACAGAAAAATGGAGAAGTTCCTCTCCCTATATTGAACACACAGTGCATATTTGACCATTTATCTATGTCATCTATGTCTTCAGGTTGGTTGTAGCCACACACACACACAAGTGGAAGCTGTCAGGAAGCTGCACCTGTCTGTGGAGCATCTGTCCTCTGAGCTGCTGCCTGTCTGTTGGACAGGATGGATCTCAGTAACAGTTCAATCATGAGAGACTCAGCGAACTGAATGAGAAATATTTATTAAGTACAAAGTTTGAATGTGCATCGGCGTCCTAGACCCCGTCGTGAAGACCACATCCGAAAAGGGGGGAAAACGCAAGAAGAGAGGCCGCTGGATCAGAAGACGAAACGCACTTTTGACTACTTTTAATTTTTTCTTTATATTTCAGCTTAAAAATGGTTCACCTTGCTTTGTTTAGTGTCATTCTTTTCAGTACAACCCCACAAGTGTGACTATGGTGTTATTTTTTCATTTTGACATACTGTGTTAACACACTGGACCTAAAATCACACAAAAAATATAAAATCCGAGTGGGAAAAAGTTAGATTTTTTACTGTGCAAACCACAAACATGTTTAACAAACCATTTTTATAACTTAGAATGCTTATGCAAATTGTAAATGTCAAAAAATATGTACAAATGTAGCAAAAAACAAAATTATTTACAACTATTTACCCTTGAATGCAGAAATGCCTTATGGCGTTTTTTGTACAGCTATTTACAAGTATTATATACAGTTCAGGTGGCACACACATTATTTGTGCCACTTGAAAAAGCAGTTCCTGTCCACCACAACACAGAGGGGCACATCACAGCCTGACACTTCCAGGGTGTGTCACTCCTCTTTTTGTCCACCCGGAGGCAAAGTCTGCATTTTAGCCTTCCTTTGGTGGCTTTTTGGCCAGAATCTGTATAAATATGCAAAAAAAACCTTTGATGTCAAGTGGGGGGCCACAAAATATCGGCTATTTGAGACCCCCCTCCGCAGCACAGCCGGCTCAAGGCACAGGGTGTGGTTGTCCTGTTCAGTTACCTGAAAAAGATGTAACGGGACCTTAACAGGACGATCCTGGGGCACCAGATTGCCGTGAAGGCTCGGAAACAACAGCAGCTGGTGAGCCGGGAGGCGCTCGGGACCTGCATCCGCCTGGCCAGAGACAGGATTCCCTCACTGCTGGGTAATGCTAGACTCCACACACACAATCCCAGCTTCACATACTACACATACTTCATCAGTCTAATCCTATGAACTGAAACCATACTGTTACCCTTCACTCACCTCCAGCTGTGCCAGCTTCTCCCGAAGAGCCCGGCTTTTGGCCACCAGCTCCCTGCAATTGGTGCAGGCCGTCCCCACTGGCACTGCACACAGCCGAGGGCTATATGGCCTGTGGCCAGACCATTGACCAGGGTGCACTCCTGTGTGTTCTGTATGTGGTGGGCCTTCATTAGGTGCCTGGAGACGTACCAGAAGGTCCCACCACATACAGGACATGTAAGCATCTGCTTAGGCTTTGTCATCTGAAAGAAAAAGGGGTTCAAGATTGATTCAGCATTAATATATCATATATCTCTGGTTCTACTTGATGCCTGTTGATGTCAAAGAAAAACTGGGAGAAAGGTTGCAATCTGAAATTAATGCAGCAATGCAGGTGGCCTAGATTGAATCATTTGACTTTTTCTGCTACAGAAAAGTTTTTCAAATCTAATTTTACAGCTACAGATCCTGCAGAATCAAATCACTGAAGCTGTATAAAAGTACATGCATCAACACTGGTAATATGAGCTGTTTTGACCTGCACAGGGATCTATGCTAAGCTATTAGCATGAAGAAGAAACTAGCTTAACTTACAGTTGCTGGAGCTCTCTCAGAATGGTCTGCTCTCTCCCTCTGTCTGCAGCAGAATGAGCTGCTGCACTGTCTTTCCGTCCACCTGGCCCCTCCCTCTCCCCCGGCCAGATGTCCTGCCTGTCCCCTTTGAGAGGGGGGCCTGTCTGCACTGTGGGACTCTCTGTCCTCTGGGTCCTACAGAGACCCTGTAGGGATCCAAACATGATTTCCAGCACTAACTCAGCAATTCTGTGACACACCTCAGGCCTCCTTCCAATGAAGAAAACCTGATTTACCGTATTTCCAGCAATTTCTCAGCAATACTTTGACACACAGGCACCAAATTCACAGGACTCAATCGCAGGAATATACATGTACATACAGTACAATATACATACAGCCTTATACATGTGTGCCAAGTTTGAAGGATTTTTTTAGGCCTGAATATCACCTAACTTGCTGCTGATGAGTCTGTGGTTGCCAGTGCCATTTTGTTTGCTGTTGTGTGCTGGGGCAGCAGACTGAAAGCAGTGGACACAAACAGACTCAATAAACTGATCAGAAGGACATGATGGTCTGCTGTGGGTCATGTCTTTGTTCTGCACATGTACAGCTAACATCTCCAGTGTTACACAAACACATCATGTGCTGCTTGACTTGTTCCATTCATGGTAGGAAAGCATGCGGAAGTCACACATGTCAAATCTGTGCTAGTCTCCCTTCATTCAGCCCATATGAAGACAAAGAGTCTGCAGGTCCAGGAAGTTATAATTAACTATCATTAAATAACAAGAACTTATGATGCAGCCAGCACATTTATACCATGAAGACCCCTTTAAAAGAATAAACCTCAAAAACTGGTGTTTTCATCAAAAAGGGACTGTGGCCCCACAGTGAGTCCAGGGGCATATTTCTGCCTCAAAAGGACTTGATTTCACTCTGGTCTGTGATATTTAACAGATTATTGTTGAATCCAGGAACACTTCAGACCGGTGCTGTAGGTGGACTGACTTGCAGCCACCCTTTGAAATATCTTAGAAATAAAGGTGAGGTTGGAGATCACAGCAGTTCAGAAGCCTGTGGTACTTACTCTGTTGCCAGAGACAGGTTGATCTGGCCACACTTGTGTGAAATCAGCCTGTCTAGTGTAGGGTGAAAGAATTGATTCTGCAGTGTGTGTTCAGATATATAGGAGTGTGTCCCTAACATGAAGTATTCATGTTTAAATGTGTTTATCACTTAATAATGTGATTTTCATAAGTGTTTATGTGTTAGGAAGTTTTATAGAAAATCAAAGTCATTTGAGGATACTGAATGTATTAAGAAGTAATTTCATAGTGTGTCATATAACGTTGTTTTCTGCAGTTCAGGCTGTGGCAGATGAGATCAGTTGTTTTTCTGCTCTCTGGAGCTCCGCTTGGTACGAGATGGTCATAAATTCAGACTAAGGACAGCAGCACCTCTGACCTGATAAAAGCCAGATTCTAAAGGAATGTGTTTTTCTCCTGAGTGCCCCATGTTATGGTCATCCCTAGATCAGACTCACAACCTATGAGATTTGAGGAATTGGAGCTTTACCTTATTAGGGAATAAACACTAATAGTCTATTCGCTGTATGACCCAGGGTCTGCAGGAGGGGCAGTAGATGCCCCTGTGGGCCGGCAGGCAGGAACGCCCATGTGGTATATCAATGTGTGAATTCCATGTCCAGTTGTTGTTGCGTTGCTCGTTGTTGCTGTGTGGTTGTTTGTTTTTGTTGGTTGTCCTGTTCTTGTGTTGTTCTTGTTTGGTTCTTTGTGGTCAACAACCCAGAGCTCTGTGACTCAGAATCTGCCTCATTGTTTAATAAATTGTAATCTTGAGCCCAGAATTTATCCACTCCTTCCTCATAAACCAACTCGGGAGGGGATCAGAAGAAACAAGGGGAATTGACCGTTTTTGACCTCCCCATTTTTTCCAGAGTTTCTCACTAATATTGCTTTATTTTTTACAGACCAGACTGGAGCTCTGCCAAGCAATTACTGGGAGATTTCAATTTCCTTAGGCGTCTGACAGACTATGACAAGGATAATAGCAAACCTCAGATCCTGCTGAAGCTGCAAAAATACATCAACAACTCTGAGTTCCTACCTGAGAAGGTCTGTTTGAATTTCATGTCCAACATTCGGACATGATCTATCGGATCTATCAACAGAACTTCTCTTATCTTTTCTTTTACTTAAAGTAAAAAAAGATTAGAGTTCAGACACTTGGGCAGTTTTGTAGTAAATGTCATAATGTCAGTATTGGAATGGCAATGTAATTTATATCCTTTATCCACTGTACTGTAGGCTATGTAGATTTAATGATATATATTCTGAAAAAATAGATGGAATTTGACACAGTTTGTTTCAGTGTGCTGGGTGTAATACTTTATCATGTGCTGCTTTTAGGTGGAGAAGGCGTCCAAAGCTTGCGGGTCGTTGTGCATGTGGGTCATAGCTATGGATCTTTACTCCAAAGAAAGAGAAAACGTGGTTAAAGCACAGGTCAGTCATAAAGAGTGCAGTTTATTATTACTGATACACATGCACATTTGCAATATTTCTTCACAGTCTGCTGTCTGTTCCTTTGTCACTTTGGCTATTCATCTGCCATGCACCGCTCTGTGTGACTGGTCTGCATACTCTTCTCCCGCTACCCTTACCTACGCAGGCAGAGCTGGATACAACCAAGAAAATACTAAGGGACAAGCAACAACAACTTAAGGAGGTGGAGGATCAGATGAAGGACCTACAAAATGGCTCTGACACAGGCTCGACTGGACAGAGCAGGGAAACTGACTTCTGCTCTGGGGGACAGCAGATACGCTGGGAAAAAAATGTTGCAAATCTTGAGCAGGACATCAACAGTGTTGTGGGAAATGTATGCATTGCAGCTGCCTGCATTGCCTACTATGGAGCCTTCACTTCCCACCATAGACAGCTGGTAGGTACAGTGTGATGGGATGGTTTAAAACCTTTAGGGCCTCTGTGATTAAGTGTGCAGCTGCTATGGCCAATGTGAGCCTGGTCTAGAGTTTTTTTTTTTTAGAAACATATTGTGAAAAAGCAGTAACAGCTAATACCATATACCCTGTTTACTCTTGTTCCCCAGTGGATTAAGCAGTGTCAGAAGCTAAACATACCCATTAGTTCCCCCTTCAGCCTGATCGACTTTCTGAGTGATCCATATGACATCCTCCAGTGGAACACTGAAGGGTTGCCCTGTGACACTGTATCTACAGAGAATGCAATCCTGGTAACCAAAGACCGTCGCTGGCCTCTTATGATCGACCCACAGGATCAGGTGGCGTAAATTAATTCAGAGGACATATGTATTCTATGAAAATAGAACCTCCTTTCAGACACAGTCAGAGACAAAGTCACAGACTGGCCCCCGCCCCAGCATACCTAACGCAACAATACCAAGCTTCCCTTCATACAGTAGAAAGGACACCAACCAGCTCGTTCAGCATTGCAAATTTGCACTAAATTAAGATATTTTCACTGCTTCTTTATTGTGTTTCCATGTCTGATCATGTTTCCGTGAATGCTGTAGGTAATACACTTGGCATCAGCAAGTGTGCACCAGAGACAGTTAGGTCACTATGGAGTCTTGGAATTCACATTCAACAAACCTTTGCTCACAAAATCCCAAACGGCTATCAACTATAATAGGTATTTATGTGCTTTCCAAGAAGCACACGTTTGGAATAAAAACAGTATCGCACACAAGAACCTTTGTGAATCCTTCTGCCATTGAAGCTACATATTGGGCAGTATAATGAACGCCTGGCATCAAACCATGTTTCTGCAGACATTAAATCACCTGCCAGCTACACCTGTGTGCAATGCCCTTTTGTTCAACACCAGCCAGGAGAGCAGAAGGACCCTGTGAATGCAAGGGTTTACTCCAGTGTTTATTCAAACCAGGGGTTGCATGGTGACTGTAACGGCCGAATAAGTCTGAGGAGCGTTTTTGTTAGACAGAAAAAACAAAGGCACTGATGATGCAGAGTGACATGACAGTTAAATCTTCATAAATTAATTAGTGTTTCATTAGAATTGTAGTGTGTGTGATCCTGGCTTCGATTAATGTAAAATGTGTCTTTTGGCATGTACATTTTTTTCTGTTTTCCAGAAATGTATTAAAGTTACAATCATCAATTTCACTGCGACTGAGTCTGGCCTGGAGGACCAACTGCTCAGGTAGACACAAGACAGATATTGAATTCTAACCAAACTTTAAGACTCACATTCACAATGTTACAACCGGCCTAGGGGAAACCTAGTTGTAGCATAAAGTGACTCTTCCCTCCTGTTCCAATTCCCAAGGTATATATGAAAGATATCAACGACGAATGGAATTTATATAAATTTATTTATAAACGAACCGAGACAACAGAAACCTTCAGGGTGAGCAATGCCAAAATAACAAACAAAACAAATAAGGTTCTCAGCTCCTGTCCTTCCTGAACAAAAGAAAATAGATTCAAACAAAATACAGGTCACTTCCCTGACTTCCTAACAAAAAAACAGGAGAAAACGAATAAACAAAAACGGCTTCTCACCCCTACTCGAATGTGTCTGAACAAAGACAAACCACTGAGTGACTTTTGACTGGTACATTTAAATGTCATCATATGTCCTAACCAGCAGGGGGAGCACTAATCATAAACTCTCTGTCTCACTCTGTTTTTATGGACGATGATGCTGACTGTTGTTTTCTTGCTTCTCTCTGTAAACAGCTTGTAAACAGCAGCTTCCCTGAGGGGAAACTCAGCTAATAAATGATGCTGTAACCTCTGGGACTTGATCTGCTGGGTGGGAGTCCACTACATTATCCATCCATCCTCATCCATCCAGCTACACCCTCCCTCCTAAAATGCAGGCTGGAGGATGCAGGCATCGATCCCGCTCCCTCTCGCATGCTAAGCGAGCGCTCTACCATTTGAGCTAATCCCCCTTGTATAAAGGGTCAATTGCAAGTCAATCAGGACTCACTGCACTACATGAAGTGTACTAGTGAAGTATTGGAAGCATCAGACTTTTAATCTGAGGGTCCAGGGTTCAAGTCCCTGTTTGGGCAGAACACTTTGTACTCCCTCTTGCTTGTACTCCCCTTCCCTCTCTGTTAATGTGCTTGGACAGAGCTCTGTGAACAGCCAGCCTCTTTGTGTCTTGCCCTCCTTGTGCAAGGTGTCAATGGTCGTCTTTTGGGCAACTGTCAAGTCAGCAGTCTTCCTGGTTGTGCAGCCTACAGAACTAGACTGAGACCATTTAAAGGCCTTTGCAGGTGTTTTGAGTTCATTATCTGGTTAGAGTGGCTCCAGGTGTCTTCAATGTTGAACCTTTTCACATATTTCCTAGATACTGAATGTGGGTTTTCATTGGTTGTCGTTATAACCATCAAAATTAAAAGAAATAAACACTTGAAATATTTCAGTCTGTGTGGAATGAATGTTTGCATTATACAGCTTTCACTTTTTGAATGGAATTACTGAAATAAATCAACCTTCTGATGATATTCTAATTATATGACCAGCACCTGTAGTGGTGTTTTGCTGCAGCCTGTGGGGTCACCATAGAAACAAAGACAGAACAGGCCCCCTGAGTGACAGCAAAGAACAGGCCCCAGACAGAACAGGCCCCCACACTGCTCACTTATAACAGGGATAATAAGTAAAGTTCTTTACAATAAATTCACATTCACATTTTATTATCACTTCACACATGGCACAGTATATATGGCAGAGAGTTAAAGGTGGAATATGTAGTCAGAGTTAATACCAAATATTGACACTAGGTGGCAGCACTTCAGCCTCCATCCACTGCTGCACTACCAGCACCACTCTCAGTGCTTTTTGTTTCCATTGACTGTACAACATGATTCAATCCATGTTATTTATATGACAAACTATGTGTAGTGTTTCTATGTGTGTAGCTGACATGTTGCTCAGCTTCCATTGGACACATATACTAGATGGAAGCTGCAGCAGGATTGGCTGATGACTGATCACAGGTGTGAACAATCAGCCGGTGACGAGTGGAGCAGGAGCAGCTGCCCATGCTGCAGAGACACAAACAGCAGCAGCACTCTGTGACCCATGTCCACTCTGTGTGTCCTCCAGACAGTCCTCCTCATGTCTCTGCTCATGTCTTTATCAGGACAGCAGTCAGGTCCAGCCCTCTGGGGGATTTCTGCTCTCACTGTTTAACTCTGATTTCCTGATAGCAGCACTCACACAGCTCAATGCTGAAGAATCAGATCCTTTCATGAATATGTACTGCAGCTAATACAGCAGTAAACATTCACCCCTTCACTCACACACACAAAGAAGGAGAAAAAGACCAACAACAACAACCAGGAAGTACCCAGACCATGACACTCAGTCCATGTTAGACACACAAATGTTCTCTTGCTGCCTCATATATCCAGCCACTGACAGTTACCATGGTAACCAGGTCATCAGCGTTATTCAGCTCACTTGTCAGTGATCAGATCTGTTCCGTTGGTATCTTAAGTGACTGCAGACAGTGTTGTTAGATTTGTTTATGGTTTACGAGTGTTCACAAAGTGAGAGAAACACGTAATAGCATGTTGCTAACAGACGCTAATTCCATGTTGTCTGTGTTACCTTAAAGCTAGACTCATAACCAGAGAGTAAGTACGCTTATATTTAGTTATGAGGTTAAGTTGGTTACATGTGTGACTGTGAAATGAAGATGCATTTGTTTATTTCTGAACAGAATGTTTGAGATTAGTGCAGCATATACATTGAAAATGTTTGGATGTTTGTATTTGGAATCAAAGCAGAACATAAGCAGAGAGCCAGACAAAATGGTGAACTAGAACAGAGCAAATGTACTGCTGAAAATGTCCTGAGCTCATGCGTCTTACTGTACAACAACGAGAGTGGAAAGACACACAACTGTCCTCACCGGGATTATGGCTGTAAATTGTGTGCATAGACAGAAGTTGTATGTGTCCAGGTCAGGGCAGACATTCAGCTTGTAGCTGATTGACTAACTTACTACAATGAGACATTGTTTGTGTGTTTGCTGCAGTTTGAGTTGTTGATCCCACAAATCCAAAGTGTTACTGTTCATTTGACCTGTGTGCCTGTAAGTCTCCTGGACAGCTAAACAGGACAATGTGGAAATAAACAGCACTACATGCATTCCAATCATTTACAAGGACTGAGAGCTGTGAGTCACAACAAAGCTGCTGCTGCTCTCCATACATTCATCTACACAGGCTTCAAGGAGACACTGAAACATGGCATCTTCTGACAGCTTTAGGAGCACCTGGACCACAACATTATATTAGACTGTGATGGAGATGCTATCCATCTGTGATATTAGCACAACAGTGATTCTTTTCCATTTGTCTAATACAATATTTAGCAGCAAAAAGACTGTTTGAGGCCTCACAAAGTGAGGAAGGTCTAAAAGTATGAACTAACCTTCAGCATGATACCTTGATGCTTCACATCAGTCTTTCTGCTTCTCTTGTGCTGTCTGACATCTACTGAAGTCTCACTTTCTGTTTGAGGAACATACTCTTCCTCACTGATCTCACAAAGTGACGAAGACTCTTCTGATGTGTTTTCAGCCTAACATGAATGAAAGGTTGATTTTTATTGTTCATGTCTTGGATGTTTAATAGTTGTCAGATCATGGTTTGGAAGAGGCTCCACAAAGAAGAACATTTCAGTGCCTGTCTAAGTGAACCATCACAGTGGACTTGTGTTGTAATCAGCATGTCATTCACTGCCATGCAGCCAGCTGTGTAGTAATACTGCTGATAGAAGTGTCAGTGAGAGCAGCAATTAATTAATTAAAATTAGTGAGAGCAGGGAATTCTGCCTATCATTCTGGAATACTGATGTCTATACTGGAATGCTGCCACTTATTCTAGATTTCTGACTTTCTTGACTTTGACTTAACTGTCTGTGATAGCTGTCTGTCAAACGGAGACTCTGGGCGGCGCAGATTTACCTTCGAATGAAATGGAAACAAGTAAAGGAGCACCAACACCAAACTGGACAGGACAACCTGGACAAGACCATGCACTCATGGACAGAACCAACTTGGGTCATCAGACTCTTCATTGTTACCTTTTCCTAGTTGTTGTGGCCGAGTGGTTAAGGCGATGGACTTGAAATCCGTTGGGGTTTCCCCGCACAGGTTCGAATCCTGCCAACAACGGTTCTTTTCATCTCCAAGATCACTTTATGCCCCTCCATGTCTGAGGACCAAACCCTGGCACAGTCCATCTGACACTTCCAAAAACTGTCATTTTAAAATTGCTGGACCGAGAGCAACTGGTGTGCAATGAGGAGGCAAAGGATAAAACGTCCCAGCACATTTCAAACCCAGTTTCACCCTGAGGCAGAGACTGCTTCACCTTAAGGACAAAACACCTGGGAAAGGCAGATCTCAAGGTACTACAATAGTCAGAATGATTCATCATGTGGTGACCAGATGAAAAATCTCATCTCTGGCTCAAGACTTGTTGAGATAGCATAGACAGACACACTCTGAGTCTGTCCACATCAGTGTCAGTGAAGATTTCAGATTGTTTATTAAGTGTTCATCCTTGAGCTTTTCCAAACTTGTTGTGGACAGCACACTTTTCATGTCAGGATGGCCGAGCGGTCCAAGGCGCTGCGTTCAGGTCGCAGTCTCCACTGTTTTATCTTATCTTATCTTCTCTTATCACTCTCTGACACAGTGCTCGAGTAGGACATCTAGTGGTGAATAAAATGAATTGCGGTGTGTGTTATTGGTTCATGGATTGTTTGGGATTTGGATCTCCATGCACATGCACACTAGTGTAGTCTCGTTCGACCACACATGGTTGAATGGTTTCAGGCTGACACAATAAAATACATTACACTTTCAGTTTCACTGCACCAAGTTGTTATACAAAGTGACATTTGAGGTCAGGGTGTCCGCGGGGTCTTAAACAGTATTAAAAGTTGATGAATCAACTGTGGGAAAATGAAGTATTGAAAAGTCTTAATCTTAATTTGAAACGTGTGTGCAGAACTCATACGGCCCTCTCACTGCAGCCTCACACAAACAGACAGACAGACAGGGTTTAAAGACGTTTCGCTGCTGAACAGCAGAATCCGCAGTTCAGGTGAACATGCAGCGGAGGAGCAGGATTTGTTGCTACTATGTGGGTTTTGCTAATTTGCTGTTGACCTGAATGAGTGACGATAACGAGCCGGTCATGTTCAGGGAGGGGGCGTGACGTGCTCGTAGCTTTATAACAGACTGAACAACAGGTCTGAGGACAGTGTTATCTGACCTGTGTGGTTCATCCATGAAGGCTGAGTCACTCTGACTGACAGCAGTCAGCTGGTTTAAGGAGTTATAGAACATGGTTACATGACGAACGCCCATTTAAAAAGTATTGTTATTATCCTGCTATAGTGGACCATTGTCTGCCAGGATGATATCTGCATACAGCTAAAACTGTAACAGACAGAATGAAGAGTCTGTCAGCTGCAGCTCAGCTTTAGAAAGAGAGGAGACACTGAGGCAGAGAGGAAGAGAGGTGAGGAAGATGAGAGAAGAGATGCTGTAGCTGCATTAGAAACATGTTGAAGAAAACAAAATATATATCTCAATCACAACTATTAAATAAATAATAGTGTATATAACTTTAATCATTTTTTAATTCACATTGGCACATTGGTAAAAAAGAAAAAGAGATAAGACCATGTTTCACCTCTTTCTGAGCCTCGTTAGTGCAGTAGGCAGCGAGTCAGTCTCATCATCTGAAGATTGTGACTTCAACCCTCACAAGGGCACTTGTTTTAGAGCCAGAATACAGATTACAAAGAGCACACTGTATGTTTACATGTCATCCAGGTCATGTTCATAGAGAGCATCTGGACTTTTTTTTCTTTTTTCTTTTTCAAGTTTTTCTTGAAGATGTTTCTCTGCTCCTCCAAGCAGCTTCATCAGTTCTAACTGTTTGGTGGGAAAAATGGTTTATATGTGGTGGAGGTGGGTCTGGGTGAAAGTCACTCTTCCAAGCATGTCCATGCTTGCGTAAGGTGTGTTCATACTAAAGTCACACTGAAAAAGCGGCTGCAGGAGGAGAGCTGGCCCAGTTTGGTTCAGGAAGCAGTGCAGCTGTGTTCATTGATCAGCTGCTGCACGTTGGTTAGCTGAGAACAACTCAGTTTATTCAGGAGTTTACATCGAGACACCTGGACTGAAGGATTGTTTTTTGAACACGTTTCGCCACTTCTCCAAGGCTACGTTCAGACTGCAGGTCTTAATGCTCAATTAGGAATTTTTGGTGAAATCCGATTTTTTGGTGTTGTGAAGTATACAAGGTTATTTACGCAATGACATGATACAGACCACGTATATATTTGATTATATAAGCTTACACTGAGAGAAAAACACATCTGTAACTCTTACAAAGAGTTAGGGAGGAACTCTTTGATGCGGTGAAGGCCAAGCACTAGGAGGCATGGACTAAGATAAATCATCCAACATAGAAGGGACAAAGGGTTTCATAGTCATAAATATGTTAGACCAATTATGATAATTAGTAGGTGGAGATAAAGGGGCAACATGTCCCAATATGGGAATACCAACGAGGGTCTTGAAGAACTACAAAACCCAGGGTATTTTCTTTCACTCAATGTTCTGAATACAGGAGAAGGAATCTGACAATCCGGGGTGACCAGGGAAGGTCACGACAGTGTTTACAAAATAATATGCGACTGCTACCACTCTCCTGTGTGAACGGACTGTGGCCCTGAAGTGACCCGCATGCGCAGAAGAGGACACGACGTCACACAATGTGTGCTTGTGTGGCTTTGTTTACGTTAATGTCCGATCGTAGCCAACATAATTACAACCAAATTAAGAAGAACGCTGAGAAGGAAGAGAGCAGTAGCTGCAGCGTCTGTACAGAGATGCGTGTGGGTGCGGAGTGGTGGGATAGTGATGTCACTGCTTTTAGCGACACTGACTTCATTCATAACATTCAACATTCATAACTTCAGAATGACGAGAACCTTTGAATATGTCTGCGAGCGCACAGTCGACATCTCCCTCATCTGTGAGCCGCGCATTGGAGTTGGGCTCTACTTCCTGGCAACAGGCGCTTGTTGCTAACGACACAGCTTGTCTGCCCGCTCCTGTGTCGCAGAATTGTGACGTCTGTCGCCTTTCACTGACGCAAAAGTCAGATATATGCCGCATAGCCGTTCAGACTGAGGTCGCATTGCAAAAAATCTGATAAGTATCTGATTTAGGACCACATATGAAAGTGACCTGGGTCGGATATAAAAAAATCGGAATTGAGCTGTTCACACTGTCATGACAATATCAGATACAGGTCACATTAGTGCAAAAAAATGGGATTTGGTCACTTTAGCCTGCAGACTGAACGTAGCCCAAGTGGCTCCATCAGTTCTACTGAACTTGACCAGATGAAGCACATTGGACTTGTTAGGTGTAAACAATTAACTCTTAGAGCTGACAGAGGAGCATAAGATGACCTTGGAGATGCTGGGGATTGAACCCAGGGCCTCATACATGCAAAGCATGCGCTCTACCACTGAGCTACATCCCCCACCTTTGTTAGGGCCTGAGCACTGAGTAGTGCGAAGGCACTACAGACTTCATGGTCAGCAGATGATTAAAGGCTACAATGAGCAGATCACAAATACTACAAAGGCCCACCTGACCACCTGTGGGGGATTTCTGCCCACTGCAGCTCTCTGCTCATTGATATGAACTCTGACTGTGATAGTGATTCCTGCATGGTACAGATCTGTGCATGGTACAGATGTATGCATGCGTATCATGCCGACATCACACCACAGCAAGGACACTATTTGAGGTTACAACTCTGACATGAAGGCATTATGTGATGTCATCAAACACACCCTACAATGTCATCAAGATCATCTTACAAGATGTCACGAAGGAACCTGACTGAAAAAAGGAAGTAGGAGATTTGGACTGGCAGCATGCGCGCGCACACACACACACACACACACACACACACACACACAGACACGTGCACACAGGTCTTGGTTAAGACCCTACAGGTAAGTATGGACAAGGAATGCTAAAGACAGGCACTGTGGTCTTGACAAGATTTGTCTGTGTGTGCAAGGTGTGTGCCCAGGTAAAGTGCGGCCTCCCCGGTGAGCTGCCTGCTGTCCTTCCTGGTTCTCTGGCGCACTACCAGGGGCCCCAGAATAAACAAACAAACAAAGAAAAACAAAGCATAAACTCCTGGACCCCTTCTAAGCAGCACCAGGGCGCGGCACTGCATTAACGGTACGAGGGGCACGAGGATTCTCGTGAGTGCAGCTTATTAAAAAAACGTGTTTTATGGAGACGTGGCTGCACTCAGACATCCCGGAAACCTCCGTTGCTGCCCCCGGCTTTGTGACCATACGGGTGGACAGAGATGTGACTGGCAGCGGTAAGAAGAAGAGAGGGGGGATTGTGCTGTATGTGAGTGAACAGTGGTGCAAACCCGCACATGTCCGTGTCAAGGAGCGTCTCTGTAACCCGACTGGAAATCTGCAGTGAGCCCTGAATTTTTACATGTTCAAAATATCTGTTTGCTTCACATCTACTCATATTATTTACCATCGTTGGTGTTGAGTATGTGACGGAGCTCAGGAGGGGAGGGGAAAAGGGACAGACAATGACATTTATGTAGGCTAGAATAACAAAATCTATTGTGAATATAATATTAAATAAAACAGCTGCTTTAACATGAAAAGAAGTTGTTCACTGGCTCCTCACACAGACACATGTCCAGGAGTCAGGCGTGTGCGCAGCTTGTTTACAGTGAGGGCAGCTACTGAGAACACAGGTTCTATTCAACCAGCATCCTGATTAAAAAGAAAGAAAGAAACTCCAAGTGCTTCATGTGACCTGCGTATTCACAGCGAGCACAAATGGAAATGCTGATTAACACGCGGCAGTCTCCTACTTTGATCCATTCTGGGACTATATTCTGACGGAGCACTGCTATATGCGCACAGAGATCACGCCGCACCTGAAAACACACCGTCAACATACCAGCATGGCTATAGGCTGCTGAGACCTGTCCAACAGACAGCGCGTCGCTTGACACAGTTTTCAATGCGCGCTCTCATTCCTCTGGTGCAGTACGCTCACATGTGTGTGCACGCCTGTGTGTGTGTGTGTGTGTGTGTGTCGGGGGGCGGAACTCCTCTGCAGCGGAGAAATGTGCAAGCATGCAGAGACAAAAACGACACGCCGAGCAGAACGGAGGCTGCCACTCCTAAAAAAAATTCAAACTAAATATCAGAGAAATACTGATGGGGCAATCAATAATAAAAATAAAATGCACAGGACAAGCCTCAGTAAATAAGTGCGTGTGAGAAATATGTGCGGGCCGCACTAACACTAAACTTTGATGTCAAGTAGCGGGCCACAAAATATCGGTTGCGGCCCGCTACTTTGAGACCCCTGGCGTAAGGGAACCACACAGCCTCTGCTCTCTTGTTTCTGTGCTCCTGTAATACCTTTCATTCTGCTCTGTAGCCACTTAAGGTTTATATCCATTTTGATGTTGTTGTTGTCACATACACACTGTCACAAATGTGTAATTGAACGCTGGCTATCATACACAGGAAGAGGGATGCGATAGACGTGTATCCAGTGATTAGCCTGGCTGCCTCTCTAAACCCCTCTGGAAATGGTAAAAGCATTTTTGTAACTTCTATACAGATCCACAGTTTACTAAACATCGCAGATTGACACTAAGAGGCAAGAGATGGTGTAAACTAGCACACAGAAAGATGTTTTATATAGGCTACTATGAATGAGCTGAGACACTCCATAAATCATGTGTACAGGTGTACCTGAAGGGGCAGATGAAAGCTACAGACAGCAGGTCATCAGCACTAACAGAAGAGACGACTCAACAAAAAGGCACGAGACGTCGTACAATATGTGGTCTTAATAATACAGTTACATTGTTCTAAGTGTTTTGTTGTTGGATTTCAGTTACCACCCCCATGTACGTTGGTATCAGACGGTCAACTGTGCAGTTGCAAGAGTGATCTTGGTGAACCCAGAAAGTCAGCGCTGTGATTTCTTCTCTGACAGAGTCATCTACAGGTCTGTCAGGACCAGACCACCAGTGTTTGCTCACTCACTTTCATCACATCCAACATTCAGTGGAACTTTCTGTCCAGAGCATTTTACACTGGTGGTAGTGGGTACATGTTCGGCATGCCAGTCTGTAAACTAGACAAACAAACGGTGTGACACAGTTCCGGGTTACAGTTTAATGTAAAGGGCATCTCATTCAGTCACCTTCCTTTGGTGCTACTGTGATTGTTCTGTATTCTGTTGTTTCTGAATAATACAGCTGTCTCATAATTGGATTTAAAGGAAATCTACATTTAATTTGTGATTACATTATCATGAAATTTGATTGGCCTAACATTATACTAATTTAGCAAAGATATCTTTACTCTGCTGCAGTTACATTCATTCATGTCAGGGAACAAACTTCTTTGTTTGCACAGACTCAATATACCCGCCCTCATTTGTGTCAGATTTTCATTGTATACATTACATAACAGTAGAATAAAGCTTGCCCATCTGATTCCTAAGACCTTCTATCAGCAGCAAATATGTAACTTGGTTGTTGGTGCATTTCTTGACTGTCAGTATACATGATTCCTTGTGGTTGCTCACCTGTGGGAAGCTTCCAAGGAATTATAGTGGTTTATTGGTTCACCCTGACAAAGAATGAGGAGGGATATAGGGGGAGATTATAGAGTTTGAGAGATGATCATGAAACAATGTAGAATATTAATGTTCCCTTTTGTGTTTTTGCAAATTGAAATCGTAAATTGCCTTAAATGCTTCAGAATTGCAAACAAGTGACCTGGTATGGAGGAAACTTGGAGTGTGTTGATGCCCTCTTTTTGTTCTGCAGTGGCAGAGTGAATGGTCGTCAGTACAGAGCCGACCTGGAGCTTTACCAGAATATTGTTGCTGAACAGTGCTGCTGGGAAATGAAGTCCAACCAACCCGTTCTCAAACTAGTCAAACAGCAGCAGGGACACTGGGAAAGACTTGTCAGGACTAAGGTACTCAACTTGTGTTCAGTCTACAGCAGAAATATAGAATTTTTCCACATCGTCTTTTGATTGATTTCAAAGGTGATTTATCTTTCTAGAATATTTTTGTGAAAATGTTACTTTTGAATTATTAGTCAGTAAAAATATTCTCCCTTGCTGTCAAAGTAAATAGTGGCCAGTATAGAGTAAGTAATAAGAGTAATCAGAGTAAGTAATTCTCACGAAATACTAAGTGGTATCAAGAAGTATGAAAAAAAAACATATAAAATAAATAACATAAAAAAAACTATGAAACCTGTAGTAATATACAAATGGTCCACCAGAGGGAGCCAGCGCGAGTGCACACATATATATATATATATATATATATAGAGAGAGAGAGAGAGAGAGAGAGAGAGAGAGAGGGGAGGGAGAGAGAGAGCGAGGGAGAGAGAGAGAGAGGAGAGAGCAAGAGGGAAGGAGGGAGGGGGGGGAGAGAGGGAGAGGGAGAGAGAGAGAGAGAGAGAGAGAGGGGGGGGAGGGAGAGACAGGAGAGAGAGAGGGAGGGAGAGGGAGGGAGAGGAGAGAGAGAGAGAGGGAGAGAGAGAAAGGGAGGGAGGGAGGGGGGGAGAGAGGGAGAGAGAGAGAGAGAGGGGGGGGGAGAGAGAGAAAGGGAGGGAGGGAGAGACAGAGGAGAGAGGGGGGGAGGGAGAGAGAGAGAGGGAGGGAGAGACAGGAGAGAGAGAGGGAGAGGGAGAGAGAGAGAGGGAGGGAGAGGGAGAGAGAGAGGGAGAGGGAGAGAGAGAGAGGGAGAGAGAGGGAGGGGAGAGAGAGAGAAAGGGAGGGAGGGAGGGAGAGAGAGACAGGAGAGAGGGAGGGAGAGAGAGAGAGGGAGAGAGCGAGAGGGAGAGAGAGGGAGAGGAGAGAGAGAGTGAGAGGGAGAGAGAGAGAGGGAGGGAGAGAGGGGGGGAGAGAGGAGAGAGAGGGAGAGAGAGGGAGGGAGGGAGAGGAGAGAAAGGGAGGGAGGGAGAGAGAGGGGGGAGAGAGAGAGAGGGAGGGAGAGAGGAGAGAGAGAGGAGAGAGAGGGAGGGAGGGAGAGGAGAGAAAGGGAGGGAGAGAGGGAGGGAGGGAGGGAGAGAGGGAGGGAGAGAGGGAGGGAGAGAGGGAGGGAGGGAGGGAGAGAGGGAGAGAGAGAGGGAGAGGAGAGAGAGAGAGGGAGAGAGAGAGAGGGAGAAAGGGAGGGAGGGAGAAGGGGGGAGAGAGAGACAAGTCATGTTACAAGTTGGGAGGCTCAGGCATTATTTTATATCTGTCATGTCAAAGTTTATCCAAAATATTGAGTTGGAGTTATTAGTGTTTGTATTGCAGCAGTTTTAAATGGTGTTTTCCACTTAGGTCCATTAACTCCTATTATAATACTACATTTTAATATCAGAGCCATAACAACATGGAATCATGCATTTCTTAATGTAAGGGTTTCATTTGTGAGGACATGTCAAAGTTCATGATCATAAATTCAGCTTCACATTCTTCATTTCACTGCTTCTAAGACAAAAACATGTTCTGACCTGAAATCACAGTCAGTGATTCAAATGAAAGTGAAACATCATCAACATTTAAAGCACAAAGTTGAAGCTGCTGTCACTTCCACACACTCTGCTTCTACACACAGCACAGACTCACTGAGGAACCAGGATTCAACCAGAACCCAGCATGTAGAGGCTGAGTGAATGTGGTGCTGAAGGTGTGGAGGTGGATCAGTGTGTCAGAGGAGACTCTGTAGAAGGACAGAGTGCCAGCAGGACAGTCCACATACACTGCTGCTCTGTCAGAGCCAGAGGAGGAGGAGATGGATGTTCCTCTGTTATTGTGACGGACAGAGTAACCACGATCAGAGCAGATCAGACTCCAGGACTGATTGTTTCTTCCAAACCTGCAGTCATCACTGAGTCCTTTCCTTCTGATTCTTCTGTAACTCACTGATATATCAACCCCTCCTCTCCACTCGACCTCCCAGTAACAGCGACCAGTCAGAACATTTCTACACAGCAGCTGAGGCTCACAGTCAAATCTGTCTGGATGATCAGGATATGGCTGCTCCTCTCTCACACGTGTCACCTTCCTGTTGTTGTCAGACAGTTTGAGCTCTGTGTTCACTGAGTTTGTGTCGACTTCAAGTTGACAGAAATCTGATGGAGAGAAAAAGACACAGCTGCAGTTTATCATCTGACACATCTGATGGCTTCATTCTGTCTTTACTGACTGATGTGTTGTTCATTCATACAAAGTTTATCATCAGACTTTTTGTCATTAATGTTTGAATGAACAAACACACAACTATCAGCTTTGTGTTCAAACACAAACTGGATATTTGCAGCAATGTGAGTAAAGACAGACGACACATTTAGAACATGAGAAGAACAGCAGCATCAACTGTATCATTGGATAAAGAGCATCATCCAAAAGCTCCTTCATCAGAGTCTGGAGGAGGATCTGGACTGAAAGACCAGACTCAGACCTCCTGATCTATCCTGATATTGTTCCACTGTTACTATTGTAAATACTTATTCCGCTTCTGTATTATTCTCCTTCTTCTGGACACATTTTCAGCAGAACTAGTCCCACAGCTTTAATGTGAGCGACCTGAAACTTTTACAGGACGTCCGGCTGTACCGGGACACCTGTGCTGTGACTTTTCTTTCCGTTCCGACGTACGGTTTTCACGTAAATCGCAAAAAACCAGTGGGCGAACGACATAGACGGTGAATGGGGAGAGAGAGAAAAAAAGGCAAAAGTCACAAAACCAGGGAGGAAGCCGAAAACTGAGGGAGCCGTTTCCATGGTAACCTCCACAGGTGCTCTAACTGACTTCTCTGATTACATCAGCAAAGATGGCCGCTCCCATTAACAATGCATTGGGTTCATTCAAACCAATGTAACTTCACTGTATTGCTCCATACAGAGGCAGACACACACACACACACACACACATACACAACCATACAGGAACATACACAACTACACACACACACACACACACACACACACACACACACACATTTTCAAAATAAAAGCCTCTAATTCATTACACAGCTAACTAGCGCTAGCCACCCCTACAAATTATACATCAAATCGACCGGCTCGGTCAGGACTACTACCCTCTGAGGTTTGGTAGCGATCGGATAAACAGTGTTTGAAAAAATCCAGAAAAACTGCGATCGACCCTCCCCACAGGCATCAAATCACTGTAAAACTTTGAAGGCATGGCGTTTGGGCATGCTTTCACACAGAACCTTCATTCAAAATGTAAAATGTAGATAAACATTAGACCTCTGACATATTGAGTCCCCATGTCTGTGCCACTTTTTGTTTTGACAGGCAAGCCACTTAAGCTGACCTAACCCCCCTCATAGGAAATAATGGGAAACTGGTGAGATCCCTGACAAAACCCAGCTAACTTTGGAAGCCTATCAGTCTGGCATGCCTCTACACTGCTCATAAGGAGTTGGACTTTATCATACTGAGTCCTCATGTTCATGTCTTTTACCAAACTTCATAAAATAGCAGCCAAAGTCACATCCACATCTTTAGGATTCCTCCATTCAGAATGAATGGAGAAGCTTGGGGCCTATTAAACCTTATATAAAACCAATCAGAAACACTGTAAAAGCATGAAATGTCATCAGTGGCATCTTTCACATCTGCCAGTGATCAGGAATGAGGTTTGGTGGTATATAATGGGGCGGACCGGCAGCAGAGTGTGGGTGAGCGGGCATTGGCCCACTCAAAATGTCTTGTGAAATTTTCTAGGTTATATATACAATAGTTATTTCTATTTTCTTTCCTGTTTGGTTCTTCTGTCCTTATGTTCCTTTCTTTGGTTGGGATTGTTGGTGCATTATCATTGAGGGTTCTTCCTGTAGAACAGACCAAAAGTCCAGTTCATATGTTCACTGGGCCGAAGCCTCTGGCATAAAATCAATAATGTCATAATATGCCACCAGTACTGTTGTCCACAGGATGAAATCACACGTTTAAAAATGATTATTTATATATATTTAACATTTCACCACAAGATGGCAGCAAACATGGTCAAACTCTCACCACCCTGTTTGCCAGTGATCTGTGTTTTTTTTTTATTGCCCATTTCTAAAATGGCAAGTGTGAGTAAGAAAAGGAAGGTTGACAGCGAAGGCCGAAGTTTCAGGACAAGTGGAAATGGAAGAAGAATGTGAGGGCAAGACATCTTGCACATTGAAACCTGTTTTGGAGCCAGACCTGCCCCCTTTACTGCAGCTGAGAGCCCAGTCTCTTCCTTCTCATCAGAGGTCCCTCGTTAATCGCGGGGTTACGTTCCAAAAATAACCCGCAAAGGTGAAATCCGTGAAGTGATGGGCTTTATTTTTTACAGTTATTCTAGATGCTTTAAGGCTGTGAAGCCCTCACTACACACTTTATACTCCTTTCTCTCCTGTTCAAACACTGTCAGAGTTCAAACCTTCATAAAAATAAGTCCAGTGTTACAGAATGAAACCAAAGCACAAAGCAAAATAAAAGGAAATATAATAACTGAAGATTAAACAATGGTTTGTGAAATGGAAGTTGTGGCGGCTGCACTAAAATGAATGATAAGTTAATGTGGTCTGTTCAGAGCTGTCAGTAAAAGCTTGTTTAACTGGTTTCGGCTGACCCGCCTAACAAATGAAGAGATTGCTTCCAAAACGCTATAAATACAGAAAAAAGTGTTTTCTTTCCAAAAAGGGTTTATATGAAACTTCTAGTTTTCATATAAACCCTCCGCCATGACAGTTGGAAAGCTGCCCCGTGATTGGTTGAATGGAAATGCTGCATTGTGCTGAAAATCAGGGTGTTTGTAGCAGATTGGGAAAAAAGGGAAGAAACGGTGCAGGGAAACATGGCGGATAACGTGTTTTGTTACTAATTGATTACAAACTTTAAACAGAGACCCCGTGTGAAACTTATTTTTAAGCTGGAACCTAAAACTCCTGCTGGGGAGTAATAAACTCCAGTAAACACCAAAGAAATCCAACCGCTGAGGCTGCGCTACAACAGCTCTGATGGACTGATAGAACACTGACTCATGCACAATAACATGAGGAAAGACTGAGTCAAACTTACACCTCCTCGGCCCAGGTTTTAACCACTGCTCTCCACCATGCTCCACCCTGCAGGAAGAAACACAGTCAGAATGATTTTCTAACCAACATGAGTCCAAACTGCTGATCAACATGAAGCAGAGTTCCTCAGTTTGTCAGAGACACACAAACAGACTGAAACTCATCTGTGTCGACTCCAGAAGAGTCTCTCCTGATCTGCTCTGTGTTTATTCATGTCCTCCATTCTGTGAAATATTGCTCTCTGTCAGTGCTTTACTGTAAAATCCTCTTCATGCAGCAACAGTGTAGGTTTGATCTCAGCATTGTGCATTTATCCAAAGCAGCAAACAAGCCACACTGTCTCTGACTGTTTGTTCCTTTCACTCTATATGCAAACACAAGCCTGGTTCACATGTGTCATGGATGGAAGAGTTTCTGACACACTTCAAATAAATACATTCACTCATGTCTGAGTGTAGTTTTTACAGTGATAATATTGTAGTGTCTCCCTGCTCTCTGTCTCTGACTGAAGGAACTCCTCCTTCTACCATTGTGTTGTTGTCTCCTCTGAAGCTTCACATATGGATTGTTTCAGGAACATTTGTTTGTGGAAATAATTCAGTGGTTCTTACAGCTGAGGACATTAATAAGTAGGGCATCATTTAGTATTTGATCTGCACTAAGTGTGACTGAAAATCAGTCTGTTTGTATTTTGACATGAAGAACGTGTATAAAGAAAAGTGAAGTTAACATGATGGACACTTAATGATGGAGGAAGATGAACATCAGGGATCAGTGATTATTTCTTCTCTGCAGTTTCAGTCCATCCATCAACAGCTGTGGATATATGAGCTAAACTGACAGACTGAGGAGGACTCATGCTCTGTGGTCTCTGTGTACCTGAGAGTCTTCAGACTACAATCTGGACTGTTGAGTAAAGCAGACAGCAGCTCCACTCCTGAGTCTCCTGGATGATTGTAGCTCAGGTCCAGCTCTCTCAGATAGGAGGGGTTGGAGGTCAGAGCCGAGGCCAGAGAAGCACAGCCCTCCTGTGTGATCAGACACCCTGACAGACTGGAGGTACAAAACATGTCATGAACTCAAGAAGAAAGAAGGAAAATCCAACAGATCTTCAACATGAACATGAAGCAGAATTTAACTGATGATCAACAAGCTGGATCCTGACCTGAGAGTCTCCAGTCTGCAGTCTGGACCCCCTAATCCGTGAGACAGCTGCTTCACCCCTGAATCCTGCAGGTCGTTATTATCCAGATCCAGCTCTCTCAGACTAGAGGACTGGGAGCTGAGGACTGAGGACAGAGCTTCACAGCTTCTCTCTGAGAGGTTACAGCTGCTCAGACTGAAAGAAATGCAAATTAGTTGTTATTGATGAATGAATGGAAATTTGTTGTGAATAATGACAATAAAGATCTTTTTACTTGTGTAGAATTCAGTGCACATTAGTGTCAATCTGAAAGCCTCCACATGTCAACACATGAACTGCATGTAGAAAAGCTTCAAACATAATGTTAAGGTATGCATTTAAATGATCAACAACCAGATCCTGACCTCAGTGATTCCAGACCACAGTCAACACTCTCCAGTCCAGCACAAAGAAGCTTCACTCCTGAATCCTGCAGGTCGTTATTATCCAGATCCAGCTCTCTCAGACTAGAGGACTGGGAGCTGAGGACTGAGGACAGAGCTTCACAGCTTCTCTCTGAGAGGTTACAGCTGCTCAGCCTGAAAGAAATGAAATGTGTACATTTAACAATACTGAATAATTGTAACAAGTAGAGCAGTGCAATGAAAAAAACAATTCTACAACATGAAAGGACACTATTGTCTAAGCCTAGTAATGTCAGTGGTTATAATTTGTGAATTATGTTTGTACATTTTTTATTATTAATCATCTGTCATTTCTATGGCAGAGAACAGGAATCAGCCAATCAGAAAAAAATGTATTGTTGCCAGGTGAGGTCTGAGATTCAGCTGCAAGCACACGGTGCAGCAGACGTTATGGCATATAGGGCAGGCCAGGAGTGAGAGACAGGGAGCGGGTTTCCTTCTATATTGATCCTCCCTCTGTGTTTCAGTCACTTCATGTGAACTGATTGTGTGCTGATCAACACAAGCAGACACATCAGCACAGATTCATGTGAACTAAGTTACCTGTTGTGCAGCTTTTTTTGGAGGCTTTGGGTAATCTGTTTCTAATCTGTTTAATCTGATCTGTTCTGTGAAGTCTCTAAAACCTGACAGTGCAGCTGATGGCCTCATTGGGAATACAGTGAAACAGAAATGTGGTTTTTGTGGTTAAAGTCATGGTGGCACAGAGGTAGACAGTAACAGATGTAAACATTTTGTTCTAATAACCTGTTAGTGTAGTGCCACCATGAGGCTGACAGAACTGTTTCATTTTCAGTTGGTTTTATATTTGTCATCATGGCTTAAAATTAATAAGGAGTTATTGAATCTCTCAGTGATAGTTGTTGAGTTAACCCTTTACTTCTGTCAGTATAATAGCTGTTGAAATCCACCAGAATGCAGGAAATGGCTTCTACTTCATCCAAAATGTTCTGGGGGAGGTAACTCTGATACTTTTCCACATTAAAACCATACAGCCTGTCCTTATTAGCTTTAGATATGATTCCAGCCTCAGACCTTTATGGTGTATTTCCAGGCTATTCTTTAAGGTCAGTGACTTCATATTGTTCATCTCCAGCAGTTTCTGTTTCATAACTTCCTAATGTTCAAAGGTTTTCTACTTTTCACAATAAAACAGCTTCATCTATTCAAAGTGTTTCAGCAACTTAAATTCAGACTGCAGATTCTCCAGCAATTCAGAGCAATCCTTCACATCATTCAGAGCAATGCTTCAGCTGCAGCAACCAAACTCACATTTTCTGCAGGAAATGCTTTCTAGTTAACTTTGTGTTCATAGTGTGTCAATTCATATTTTCGTCTTGTTTAATGAGTTGCAGTTTAATGTTATAGATGTACTTGCACAATCCATCATCATTTAATCTCTTGAGTGAAGCCTACATCTAGAAGGTTTCATTCCTACATTTGTTTTGTTTGTAACCCAGTTTAAAATCCCCACATGTTTTAATGAGTGTTGATCATTTCAGTTCAAGTTTAAATGTGTAAGCATTTAAAATGTGATTTAAAAGGGTAAAAAAGTGTTACATGTTTGTTGTGTTATGTTAAAGAATGTTGCTGAAAGATGTCCCACCAGCATAGATGGGGTTAATAACAAGTGACAGGACCGTGAGCACAGTGTGACACAGACTAGGAGAGGTGTGTCGGAGAAACATGTGTAACACAGAGATTTTCTGTGTTCATTTCTAAGTTAGCAGTGCACAAAACGGTGTGTAACTTGTGTCTTAAGGTTGTTGACAGGACAATCTGTGAGAAGAAGTCTAGCAGCATACTGAGAGGCGGGAAGACTTTCAGCACGAAGTTCAGACGGTTTATGTTTGGTGCTAATGCTAAAGCTAGCTGTTAGCCACCTGGAAGAATAGATTCAAGTCAGTTGATGACAAGTGAAGGGACTTTTTCTAGCTCTAGTTGGACTCACTCAGTCGACTGTTTGAGGAGCTCATCTGCTGTTTTCCACCTGAGGACAGAGAAGAGACACGGACGGAGGTTGGAGCCACTAGGACTTGGGAGTTTCTTCCGGCAAGAAGAGAGGATAGAGACAGTAGACGGAGTCTGTGGTGAGATGCTGATGCTGAGCCTGCTCCTGTGACTGTTGGAGGACAGGACTGGAACACCTCAGGTGCTTGTTTTATTTTGCTCACAGAGTGAAGCGGCCATTAAGTTTTGGGCGTCCACGAACACAAGCACCGCATCAGGCCTGCTGCGGTATATGTCAGTCTGTAATCATTTAAGTTGCCGCTTTATAGAGTGTATTAAGCTCACCCCACCACAACCTTTACATCACAACACATAAAACTATTAAGACTGACCTCAGAGTCTGCAGTCCACAACTCTCCAGAAAACCACGTAGCTGCTCCACATCCTGCAGGTGGTTCCCACTGAGGTCCAGATATCTCAGCTGGGAGGGGTTAGCCTTCAGAGCTGATCCCAGAGAGCTGATCTCTGACAAACCACAGCCACACAACCTAATAAAACAATACAAGACATTGATAGAGCCATTGATACCACTGATCATCTAATAATATGGGATAACATTAAAACATACAGATTACTGTTACTGGAAGGGAAGAAAATAATAATTATTCACTGAATTACTGAGCAACATTTGAACATATGAGTAGATCTGATTTGTCATCAGAGCAACAGTGACTGAAGATACACATGTCTGTGGTCCTTTTCTGTCTGTCAGTCCTGACAGATGATTTAAAAACTGGACCTCAGCCTAATAATAACATTAACTGACCTAAGAACCTGCAGTATGCAGTGAGGACTGTCCAATCCAGCACATAGCTGCTTCAGTCCTGAATCCTGCAGCCTGTTCTGGTTCATGTCGAGCTCTGTCAGATGGGAGGGGTCGGACTTCAGAGCTGAGGCCACAACTTCACAGTGAGTCTCTGAGAGGTTACAGTCAGAAAGTCTGTGATGACAGAAACAAGAACATTATGAAAGGGACACTTTAAGTAGTAGCAGTGATCTCATTTGATCTGACTGTTTGACATGTAACAATAGTTCTGATCATTCTCATCGTCTCATTTTGACAGTGTATTTCACTTTATTCCTCTGTTGTAGGTTCTTCCAGCTGATATTGCTGAAAGATAAATTCTTCTCTTTCATTCAGAGACTTTCAAGAGTTATTCTGTATTGTGTGACATCCTGATTGAACTGTTTGTGTAATGGTATGTGTCTGCATGTTTGCATACCATGATGTTGTGCTGCAGTTTTTGCAGTCTTTGTATTTATGTTGTTTGTGCAGCTCTTTGGCCACATGCAGCGTTTTAACTACAAATAATAATGAGTTAGCAGTGCACAAAACGGTGTGTAACTTGTGTCTTAAGGTTGTTGACAGGACAATCTGTGAGAAGAAGTCTAGCAGCATACTGAGAGGCGGGAAGAATTTCAGCACGAAGTTCAGACTGTTTATGTTTTGTGCTAATGCTAAAGCTAGCTGTTAGCCACCTCGAGGAATAGATTCAAGTCAGTTGATGACAAGTGAAGGGACTTTTTCTAGCTCTAGTTGGACTCACTCAGTCGACTGTTTGAGGAGCTCATCTGCTGTTTTCCACCTGAGGACAGAGAAGAGACACGGACGGAGGTTGGAGCCACTAGGACTTGGGAGTTTCTTCCGGCAAGAAGAGAGGATAGAGACAGTAGACGGAGTCTGTGGTGAGATGCTGATGCTGAGCCTGCTCCTGTGACTGTTGGAGGACGGGACTGGAACACCTCAGGTGCTTGTTTTATTTTGCTCACAGAGTGAAGCGGCCATTAAGTTTTGGGCGTCCACGAACACAAGCACCGCATCAGGCCTGCTGCGGTATATGTCAGTCTGTAATCATTTAAGTTGCTGCTTTATAGAGTGTATTAAGGTGTGGGGGCCACAACTTTTGTTTAAGTGACCTTGAGGTTGGTAAACTGAGTTTCTGAATTCATTAGAGGGTTAAGAAAAAAGGTTATATTGTGTTTTTGCCTCCAAACAGCTGGAGTGTTTTTCTTTAAAAAAGTGACATTTGATGTTTAAGGCTCCAAAACAATATTCTAATTTTATTTTCATGTCTTAGTTCACCAGCATTAACCTTTTCTTAAATAACTGAGAATTATTTTTCTAAAACCTTGTGTTGTGTTACTTATTACTCACCTGAGAAAGGGCAGTGATTCAATTGCAGAGACATATGCAGACGTAGTTAAGATCTTTATTAAAAATATAATTTAAAGATGGCCATTTGATTGATGGGTCAAACACTGCACTTGTGTGTATTAAAGGGACATCCAAGATAATAATTAAAACTGAGTTAATCAGGGTTAAGAAACATTGGATAAATACTTTAAAAGAACCTAAAAGCCTGCCCTCATCAATATGACTACAGAGGGGAGCGCTACATGTTGTTGAAGTGTTTTCTATATTCACATATTTTTGTCGGAAATATTTTACACCAGAAAGTTCCAACAATTTTATCTTGGAACTCATTTGTACTAGTTATATCTGCAACTCATGCTGATATACAACTGAAAACAAAACCATGCTGCATCTCAAAGAGCTTCAGTAAACCCAAACCTCCCTCATTGATCAGACAACTTGACAAGAGTAGAGTTACAAAATCATAAACTCAAAAAGCAAGAACTAAACCCCTACAGACATTCAACATCTGGGGTTGGGTGGGGTTAGTAATGCATCATAAGTTCAAAACATAAGCAGCAAAATCCAACCGATCAACCAATGAAATGTGAAGACTGGATCAACACCCAGATTTACCCTGACCCAAGGATCTGCAGTCTTGGGACTTCAGAGCTCACCCCACCACAAACTTTAAATCACAACACATAAAACTATTAAGACTGACCTCAGAGTCTGCAGGCTACAACTCTCCAGAAAACCACGTAGCTGCTCCACATCCTGCAGGTGGTTCCCACTGAGGTCCAGATATCTCAGCTGGGAGGGGTTAGCCTTCAGAGCTGATCCCAGAGAGCTGATCTCTGACAAACCACAACCACACAACCTAATAAAACAATACAAGACATTGATAGAGCCATTGATACCACTGATCATCTAATAATATGGGATAACATTAAAACATACAGATTACTGTTACTGGGAGGGAAGAAAATAATAATTATTCACTGAATTACTGAGCAACATTTGAACATATGAGTAGATCTGATTTGTCATCAGAGCAACAGCGACTGAAGATACACATGTCTGTGGTCCTTTTCTGTCTGTCAGTCCTGACAGATGATTTAAACACTGGACCTCAGCCTAATAATAACATTAACTGACCTAAGAACCTGCAGTATGCAGTGAGGACTGTCCAGTCCAGCACATAGCTGCTTCAGTCCTGAATCCTCCAGGTTGTTCCAGTTCATGTCGAGCTCTGTCAGATGGGAGGGGTCGGACTTCAGAGCTGAGGCCACAACTTCCCAGTGAGTCTCTGAGAGTTTACAGTCAGAAAGTCTGTGATGACAGAAATATCAGAACATTATGAAAGGGACACGTTAAGTAGTAGCAGTGATCTCATTTGATCTGACTGTTTGACATGTAACAATAGTTCTGATCATTCTCATCGTCTCATTTTGACAGTGTATTTCACTTTATTCCTCTGTTGTAGGTTCTTCCAGCTGATTTTGCTGAAAGATAAATTCTTCTCTTTCATTCAGAGACTTTAAAGAGTTATTCTGTTGTGTGACATCCTGATTGAACTGTTTGTGTAATGGTATGTGTCTGCATGTTTGCATACCATGATGTTGTGCTGCAGTTTTTGCAGTCTTTGTATCTATGTAGTTTGTGCAGCTCTTTGGCCACATGCAGCTGTTTTAACTACAAATAAAGACACATTTATTGTCCATTCATTTAACAGCTTCAAACAGAAACATAAAAAACAATGTTTTCACAGTAGAAGAACATTCGAGACAAAAACACAGCTGATGTGATGTGTCAATGAACACAAGGAGCTCTGTTAGAGAGAAACACACAGTGTGAATGTGTCTAAGAACTAAACCAGTAATCTACACTGATTGGTCACATCTGGACTCACCTGAACTTTCTGCAGTTCCTCACAGCTGGAAGCAGTCTCAATCGTCCTTCTGTTGTTGTGTTGTACTTCATCAGGTCTAGCTCATCAAGAACCTCCTCTGACATCTGCAGCATGTAGGCCAGAGCTGAGCAGTGGATCTCAGAGAGTTTCTTCTCTGATCTGTTCTCTGACTGCAGGAACTCTTGGATCTCCTGATGCACTGAGAGGTCGTTCATCTCCATCAGACAGTGGAAGATGTTGATGCTTCTGTCAGGGGACACTGTATCAGTGCTTCTCTGTTTCAGGTTGTTGATGGCTCTCTGGATGGCCTCTGAACTGATCTCTGTCTGACCCAGCAGGTCTTTTAAAAGTCTCTGGTTTGACTGCAGGGAGAGACCATGAAGGAAGCGAACCATCAGGTCCAGGTGGCCAGTTTTACTGTTCAGAGATTTCTCCATGACTCTGTCCAGGATGTCATCCAGAGATGACCAACTTTTCTTTCCCAGGAAGTTCACCAGCTCTTCATCGTCCCCATCAATGAAACAGCGTATGAGGTGGAAAGCAGCCAGAAACTCCTGAACACTCAGGTGAACAAAGCAGAATGTTGTGAATTCCTGTTTCCTTCTCTTCTCTTCTTTGAAGATCTCTGTGAACACTCCTGAGTACACTGAGGCGTCACTGATATCGATGGCACACTCTTTCAGATCCTTTTCATAGAAGATCATGTTGCCCTTTTCCAGCTGCTGAAGAGCCAGTTTTGCTAGTGAAAAAATGCACTGCCTGGACAGTTGTTCAGGGTCACATTTCTTTTTGGACTGATTTACCTGAAACATCAGAAACTCTGCATACATCTCAGTCAGGGACTTGGGCAGGTCTCTGGTTTCCAACATGTCCTCCAGAACTGTAGCAGTGATCCAGCAGAAGACTGGGATGTGGCACATGATGTGGAGGCTTCGTGATGTCTTGATGTGGGAGATGATCCTAATGGCCTGCTCCTCCTCTCTGAACCTCTTCCTGAAGTACTCCTCCTTCTGTGGGTCAGTGAACCCTCTGACCTCTGTCACCACATTCACACACATACGAGGGATCTGTTTGGCTGCTGCAGGCCGTGTGGTTATCCATATGCGAGCGGAACGCAGCAGTTTTCCATTGATGAGGTTTTTCACCAAGATATCGGTGGTGGAGGACTTAGTTACATCAACAGAGTGACTATCATCAACATGAAGGTCCAGATGAAGGCGGCTCTCATCCAGTCCATCAAACACAAACAGAAGCTTGAATTCGCTCTTGTCATAGTTGCTGTTTCCTGATGATTCTAAAGCATTAAAGATGCAATTAAGAGCCTCCTCTTTGATGCCCTTAGCCTCTGGGATACATTCATGAATGAGGTTTGCCAAACTGAACTGTTTTCCCATCCGTGGATTCAGCTGGCGGAAGGAGAAGGGGAAAATGAGATGCACATCTTGATTGGCTGTTCCTTCAGCCCAGTCCAGCATAAACTTTTGCACCAGGAAGGTCTTTCCAATTCCTGCGATTCCATTGGTCAGCACTGTTTTTACAGGTCTTTTTTTTCCAGAAGGATGTTGGAACATGTCTCTGGGTTTGACAGATGTCTCAGTGTCTCTGGGCCTCCAGGCTTTCTGGATCTGTTGGACCTCATGCTGTGTGTTGATGTGTATGTCAGGGCCGGCTGTGATGTACAGCTCTGTGTAGATATCAACCAGACGCTTTTTATCTTCTGCCCAGCCTTCTTCTGCATACAGAAACTTGTCCTGGAAGTGGGATCGGAGTTTCTGTTGGTAATATGTGATGTGGCGTGGCTCTGGTACTGGAACCATCCCATCTGTCAAAGACAGTGAGGAGTGTTAGTGTGTGTTTACACATATAGGCAGACCTTGTCTGTCTTAACTAACTTTCCCAGGCAGCTCAGTGTGTTCCTACAAAGCAGAACAGATCCATTATCATCCAAAAAACGAATTCATCTTGGCAATGCTATGGCTAAGAGAGTAAATCAAGGCAACTGAACACATGGATGGTCTTTGTTGTTTTCTGTAAACATTTCACTGCGCCCCCTAACCACCTTCACTCATGGTACAAACTACTAATAACTATACTTAACTTGAGCTTCTATGGTAATATAACGAAACATATTAAAACATATGAGTTTTAATGGTGTGTCAGTATTAGTGTGAGTATAATGTGGTAGTTTTGTTTTTGCAACACTGACACTAGTGTAGAGTTTTAACACTATTGTCAGCCAGTGTTACTTTCTAACACCTGTCAGAGTTGAAATATACAATCTGAATATCGTGCATCGTAAGTCTGACAGACAAAGCAAGTGATTAGAGCACCATAAACACTGCAGTGTTTGGTACACAGGCTGGATTCAGTGTCAGGCTGTAGTTCATGAACTCAGAGGTGAGCAGTGCCCAAAACAACAAGCAAAAAGACACTAAAACACACTAAAGTTCCCTAACAAAAGAAAAAAAATGGCAAAGCTGGAACCTAAAACTCCTGACCCAAAAACAGGAGAACAAAGAAAAAGGGCGTCTCCCTCCTACAAGCTGCAGCTACACATGACAATATATACAGAGCTACTTACAAATGACAATGACTGATCCAAAAGCAAGATGGACTCCAGCTACACAAACACATCAACACAACAGGTACTCAGACACAGACTAAAGACACACAAATCATCTGGCTCATGTGAGAGTGGAAGTGAGGAGGACATGAGACTAAAAAGACACCTGGGACATGCTAGCAGGTCACAGTCCATATTCACTCCAATGACATCGCATCCAGACGTTTGATGGACAAAAGCCTTTTTCTTGTTGCATATGTGGGTCAGAACAATAAGGATCCAGTAAGTGTGCAATGACACTGTGACTGAATACAAGAGACAAATGTCCATTAAAGACAGGACTTCTGATGGACTGATAGAACACTGACTCATGCACAATAACATGAGGAAAGACTGAGTCAAACTTACCCTCCCTCACATCAGGTTTTAACCTCTGCTCTCCACCATGGTCCACCCTGCAGGAAGAAACACATTCTGACTGTGTTATATCAAAGGCTGTCATGTGTGTAGCTACGTTGGTTGGCAGCATCAAAACACATGTGAGACAGTGAGTGCGAGACACAAGAGATGGCAGCCAAAAAGAACGTCTATATAAGGAGCTATTCTGTAACGAAACCTGTCAGTCATGTAAAGTTCACTAATGAAATTAGTTCATCATAATAATAACTGATGCATGGCATCTAACAGGCTAATCGCTGCACAATAGTCCTAACAGTCCTCTTAAGGTCTCCAGAGTAGCAGCATGTCTAACGTGGTTTGAAACTATGCCAGAGGTAACTGCAGCCTTGTGCTGGATATGATTATTAGTATTGGTTGTTATTATCTGGAGGACAGTATGTCTGAGTGTTTTTTCCTTTGGTGTTGGTTTCAGAGTCCTCAATCTATTTGTGTTGTTGCTGATGTATGAGACCTGTTTCATTTGCAATATGGCTGAAATAAACTGGAATTGTCATTGATAAGCCACACTGTCTCTGTTTCTTTCACTCTATATGCACAACCCTGGCTCACATGTGTCATGGGTAGAAGAGTTTTCTGACACAATGCATATAAATACATATACAGAGACTGTATGAAGTGATTAAGGAAAACTGACGTTAAAACAATGGACATTTAATGATGGAGAAAGATGAAGATCAAGGCTCAGGGGTTTCTCAGACACACACTGAAAGAGATGTTCTCACCTGTGGACAGCTCCATCACTTCCTGAAGGTTCTGAAGGATCATCTTTGACCACATTTTTCCGCCCCATCTTCACCAAAACCACGTTCATGACTTTGATAGCGTTCTCAGCGTAGGTGTGCCCCATCAGGTCCACTGTTTCCGTCCGGTTTGCGTCTTCAAGTTTATACTTTGGGATCGATTGGAAGTCTTCTAGAATTCCCTCCTGGTACATGTACCACTTAAACGTTACAAACTCGTCTTTTCCTAATTTCTCTAAAGTCTGCAGAAGCACCTCTGGAGGATGTGCCATCTTGAGAGGTCTTCAGAGGTCTGTCTGTCCTCTCCTGGTTCTGCTGTGACCACAGGGTTCCAACAGGTTTAAACTTCCAGATTCCTGTAGGATTTTCAGACATCAGAGTACAATTAACTAGATTCTGGTGATGTATGTTACTTAGTGTGCACAGATGCTAAAGGGTTACATTTGTGCACCAACAGCCACATGTGTACCTGTGCTGGTCTTGTGCACAGTAGAGGTCTACTGATATAGTTTTTCTTGGAGAAACGTTTTTAAAAATCTATGAACTCATCTGCCCTTGCTTCTTTTCTGCTTGCTCTGGCTCTTACCAGCTCTACTTTTCTGTCCATGTCAGTTGAGATACATTCTTTTCACTGCACTCAAGATTTGAACCACTGGACATTTGGATTTTAACTTTTTAACAATGCAACAGACCTGCTGCAGCTGAGTTTATTCTTCAGCCTGGTGGAGACATGTCTGGAGCAAATCACTGACATTAAAGCATGATAAAAGTCTTCATGAGACTCACACACCTGGTGGTAAGAAAGCTAAATCTCTATCCACAAAAAGCCGTGCTAATTATGATCCTCCTGCCGCTGATAAGCTAAACCTGGATGACGCTGTGTCCTTTCCAAAACCTATGAAAGTGGGACCTGAACAGACTGAAGTCACCTGACACACACTTAGTGCCAAGACACAATCACACAGAAAGAGAAAAATGAATGCTGATATCAGTGAAGTATATCCTGTGCCAAAGACAACCTACGTGACTACAACCAGGAACTGAAAAATACAAGACAATCCTTTTTTCAGAGATTATTGTTAGAAACAGTAACAATGCTCGCACATTGTTCTCTGTTATAGACAGACTGACAAACTCAGGAGTACCAGTCCCAGCTGAACTGCTGTCCAAAAAGCCCCTCCCTTGATAATCTGCCTCCAACCTTTTCTTGTTGTTGTTGATTTTAACTACGCAGCTTCAGATGTGTCCAAATGGTAAACTATTCTCTTCAGCCAGGGCAGTTTCCTCGAGCCCTGAAAAGTGCAGTAATTAAACTTTGTCTAAAAAAAGTCCAACCTGGATGCTTCAGCTACAAATAACTACAGGCCAATATCTAACCTTCTTTTTCTGGGAAAAGTCAATGAAAACATTTCCTAACAAATCCATGCATTTTGGTGTGGAACAATCATTTGAATGAATTTCTGGATTTGAGCACACCACAGCGCAGAGACTGCACTTATTAAAGTCTTGAATGGCCTACATCTGAAAATGATGCATCCAAAGTCTCCGTCTTAGTATTACTGGACCTCAGTGCTGCATTCAATACAGCTGATCACAACCATCTGATCGACAGCCTGTGTTCTTCATCCCCCCTTCACTTTTGCAGGAATATTATTTCAACAATAAATAAAACTTAAAAGCAGTTTTAATAAAGAACATTATTACAATTGGTTGAAGTCAGACACACCTGGCCCAGGCAGCCAGATCATCACAGGTAAGTATGGAAACATTTAGTGCTATTGTTTTTTAAGTTTTACCCAGACCCACCCACTGAGGTCTGTAACCACATATAAACCATGTTTCCCACCAACAGTTAGAACTGATGAAGCTGCTTGGATGAGCAGCGAAACGTCTTCTAGAAAACTCTACAAGTCCAGACGCCTTGCTTCAACCTTCTCAAAACCTGCAGTTCCCCTTTCAGCCTCTGGGGCCTGGCTCCAACAGTGAGCCCATCCCCACAGAGCTCCATGCTGTAAAGTCCAACTTTACAGTAGAAATAAACAGGTTTACAGCCTGAGCTAACCATGGAAAATAACATCTGTATTATTGAATACAGCGTGTCATTTTCACTTACATTTCATTTGTTCTTCTTTCTACGTGCACCACTTTATTTTGAGTTGTTAAAGTGAGTAGATTAGTTGCCCAGTTAGGGGGCAACTGTAATGTTTAATAATTTCTTAAATTTGAAAAATAAAAAAATGCTTTAAAAAGAGAACAAAGGTAAAAACTTTCACTTCACATTACCCCCAAAAGGACTGGATCAGGACTAACCTCACATTTTTAACCTCACATGTAACACCTTCAGGTCACAGCCAGGTTCTTACTGTATGTACAGACTGAAGGGGATATTTGACATCACATATGTTTGTGGTGGATAAACAACACTCTGTGAAGTGTTTGGGGTGGTTAATAGACTGTCCAAAATGCTGTAAAGGAAGTTAGATAAGTGGACTGAAGACAGGAATGTCACGACTTGGGTTCATTTATGTTTTAGTTTTCCTTGTTTTGGGTTTTTAGTTTAATCTGTGTTTAGTTATAGTTATTTTTCCTGTAGTTCTGGGTCTTTGTTTAGTTGTCTAGTCTTGTCTTGTGTTTCTTCCTGTGTTTTCCCTCCTCGATGATTACCTGCCCTGCCCTCATGTGTGTCACCTGTGTCTCGTTGTCTTCCCTGGTCCCTGTGTATTTAGTCTTTGTCTTCCCTGCACTCTCTGCCAGTTTGTCTCGTCATCACTCGGGGATTGTGTTCATGTCTCGTCCATGCCATGCCATGCCTAGATCCTCGCCCACCATGCCATGTATTTCTGCCTGCTCCAGGTAGTTGTCTTGCTTTTGTTGTTTTGCTCCTGCCCTGTAGTTTTTCCACGCCAGTGTGATTTTGTGTTGCTACTTTTGTACCTTACCTTTTGACCACGACAAGTGTGATTTTTAGTTTTGTCTTGTTTTGCCCTCCTGGCCTTTAATAAAGGCTCTTGGACTTTGAACTGCTCTGCTCTCTGCAACTGTGTCCTCATCATCCACAAACCCTGACAATGAATGGGTTAACAGTAGATACAAGTGATGAGTGCAGTGTCATCCAGCTGTCAGACCGGTTCTGACACTCCCTGCATTCCTCACTGATCATGTGACCTGAGAGTTCTACAGTCTGCTGTGACTGGAACAGAAAAACACTGCAAGTAACACAACTTGTTCTGAAACAGCTGTTCATCTGCTATAAAAGTCATCAAAGAGCAAAGAGAAAGCAGCCAATCAGCAGCAGAAACATCTGTACTGTACCATCAGTCAGTGATGCAGCACAGTGTGATCAGACATGGAGAGATTTCTCTGGAAGGACTCTCACCTGCTGGATCAGTTCAGATGGACTTACAGACACTTTTGTCCTGCTGCTGTCTGACAGACAGGAAATGGACAAAAAGCAACTCCATAAAAACCAGGACTTTAAAACAGGACACCTGATACACAACTGTGAACATCAGCAGCTCAGTGAAACAACACAGAAAATAAAATCACTGTTTCCTAAAACAAATCTGCTAACACACAACAAAGAAGATTTACATTCAGGATTTTTTAAACTGTGCAGCTCAGTGAACACAAACATCACAGAAAGTCATCCAGTCGGACTGGTTCTGACACTCCCTGCATTTCTCACTGATCATGTGACCTGAGAGTTTGTTCAACTACAAGTAAAAAACACACTGATCTGATAAACTCAGCATAAACCAACATTTTCTATTTAAAGTGGTTTTAGACAAGTTGTTCTGAGTTTCAGAGAGGGAGCGATTGTAGAACAGACGTTTCAGTTAAACAACAATAAAGATCAATCAGTTACACTGCAGTAAAATCAATGAGGTGGTCAAACTGATCACTGATCAGATATTGACAGATTCTCACCTGCTGAGTCAGCTCTGACTTCCAGAAGTTTCCAGCTTCATGTGTGGAGCTGCTCATCTGCTGCTGTCTGTCAGGAAATGAACAAGAAGTAACTCCAGAGAAACCACGCCTTGAAAACAGGACACCTGATACAACACTGACATGAATGGGTTAACAGTGGATAGAACAGGTCTGAGTGCAGAGTCACCCAGCTGTCAGACCGGTTCTGACACTTCCTTCATATTTCACTGATCATGAGACCTGAGGGCTGATTGTAAAGAAAAACACCAGAAGTTACACAACTTGTTGTGAAGCATCAGTTACAGTGTGACTCTGACCTGTGTTGTTGTGTTGAGCAGATGGAAATGCACTGTGCTGCTTCAGACATGACTTTCATCTGTCAGCTTTGCATCACATGCTACATGACTGCAAAACACTTTGTGCACTTCTTATGTCTGTGTCTGTGTTTTTACAGCAGCAGTGACATCATGAGCAGAGCAGCTCCTATTCCTGATTCGATTCCTGTAGTTCCTAGAATCCATTAAAGTAGACTGGGAGGAGCCTTTAATTACTAGGAGCCCTTCCTCTGGAACCAGGTGTAAATTTGGATTAGAGAGGCAGACACCACCTCCACCTTTAAGACCAGGCCTACAACCTTTGTGTTTAGCAGGTGGTGCAGCTAGTCCACACTGTAGTGTGTAGGGCTGATAATCAGAGCTATAGACATCAGTGTTTCTCCTACCATTATATCAGCAGGGTGCCCTGTCCCCCCAGCAGCACCCACTGACCCTCCTTGAAGGTCCAGTTCATTTGATTGTCTTTACAGTATGTCTCTATGGCGTCAGTCCTGGAAGTAGTCTGATCTGATGAACTCAGAACAAACCGACATTTTCACAGCAGGTGTTTAAATGCTGTCAAATCATACAAACTCCACTGTGGTCATGAATGGGTTAACAGTAGATACAAGTGATGAGTGCAGTGTCATCCAGCTGTCAGACCGGTTCTGACACTCCCTGCATTCCTCACTGATCATGTGACCTGAGAGTTCTACAGTCTGCTGTGACTGGAACAGAAAAACACTACAGTAACACAACTTGTTCTGAAACAGCTGTTCATCTGCTATAAAAGTCATCAAGTGTCTGAAAGACATTTCCTGATTCACTTCTACTGTCTGTCCACTAGATGGAGCTCAGCAATCAATGAGCTACAGATCAGCACAGATCGATGACTGGTCACATCTGAATCCTTCAGATCATTTTTGCTCCATATTTAATACTGTATCATTTTCCAATAAACAAACATACTACATCTTAAACCAAGCCCAGTGGAATCTGTTGCCTGGCAACACTTAAGGGAGTCACCATGAGAGGGCGCTGCACCAGCACCAAGGTTCTCCTCTTTGTGAGCATCCAGCTCCACTCACATCTCAGTAGGCTACAACCTCCTCACAGCTGCACATTGATAAGGGTGATGTATTGAAATTCTAAACACCAGTTTACAATGAGTTGATCCTGTTACAACCAAACTACATTCTCTTTACCAGGCTGACCTGGGACTAAAATGTGGCCCTGGCATTTCTGTCCATGGCGGCCCACCATGGTTATTTATAAGTTCTGCATACCAGAGCATATATGTGCTGTTCAAAGATGAAATAAAGCACATTAGACTACACGGAAGAGAGTGGCCATGCTAAAAACATTCTTGTAACACTCAGAGCTTTCATCTGGGGAGAGATGGCCACAGGGCCACCATTCCCATCTTGAAGCTAAAGTGGCCGTCAAAGAAACGCTGCTAAATGTAATGTACTGTTTACACCAAGTCACCATGACAACAAGTCATAGCACGATTTGTAAACAAAGCAACAAAGGCAACAGTCACTCATCTACTGCTCCCGTACTTCTACCGGCTGACAGGAGCTATTCTGACTCCTGCTCCGGTCCCTGCTGGCTCTCGTCTCTCCTCCTCCTCCCTCTGTGTTACTACTCTGCTGCTCATTAAAGCTGTGTGCACTCTGACGGCCTGTGCACTCCATGGACCTGCTTCTGCACTGATGTGGGCGCTGCACCTGCTGCTGCTACAGTGTGCTGCACACATATCTGTGGTTTTGGCACTAAGCAGCCACTTGTAGGCTTTTGAGCCTTTTCTCTCTCTTCATCAACATTTTTACACTTTACCTGTGACCTCATGATGTCACCTTTATAATAGAACATGATAACATAAAGCCATTGATTCCTACTGATCTATCCAGCTAATGTCCACATTAAAACTCTGCACTCAACATGTTGGAAGCATTTTCTCATCATTCCTTCACAGTGAGTGAGTCTTACCTGTGTTGTTGGTTTCTGTGACGAAGCAGAGAGCAGTCAGTGTTCAGGGTGTTTATACTCCATCATAGGAGGAGCCTCTGTGGTCACATGACTTCCTAGGAACTCTGAACAGGTTTAAACTGACTGTTGGCTCAGCTGGGAGCCAGGTGTCAGCAGCCAACTCTCTGAAGCAGAGCCACGACCCAGCCTCTGACAGACAACAAGAAAACACACAAGCTAAACACTGTCTGGACCGATTTCTTTACATGACTTGGTCGACATAATGTGCTGCAAACCCTGAAGTCAAATACAGTAAATATAAGTATCAGCTGTCGCAGCCGGACTCTCTGTAACCTGCATTCCTGTCACACCTTCATGGTCCTGAGGGCAGACATGATTCAACATGTGTCTGCTACAGTCTAACAGTGTTATTGAGAATGGTTGCTGACTGAATGAGACCTCACTGTGAGTATCAATCACTGAGCAGAAGCAGCATGGATCACACACCTTACACAGTGCAGCAGGGATGAGGTCCCTCAGGGAAATTCAGGATATTATCATCCATCTATTTCATTACCTTGAAAACAGGACACCTGATACAACACTGACATGAATGGGTTAACAGTGGATAGAACAGGTCTGAGTGCAGAGTCACCCAGCTGTCAGACCGGTTCTGACACTTCCTTCATATTTCACTGATCATGAGACCTGAGGGCTGATTGTAAAGAAAAACACCAGAAGTTACACAACTTGTTGTGCAGCATCAGTTACAGTGTGACTCTGACCTGTCACTGTGTAGTTGTGTTGAGTTTCTGGTTTTATTTCATTTCTGGTTTCATTCAGGAATTTGCACATTTTTATCAATCATCATGGTCAAATATGACAGGCTCATCATTTTAGGGGATTTTAACATTCACGTTTGTTGTCCTACTTCTTCTCCACTTGCCTCCGACTTCATTTAACTGCTACAATCTTTTCATCTGAACCAACATGTAAAATCCCCCAGCCGCAGCAAAGGTCACATTTTGGATCTTGTGATCTCAAACTGTGTTGATGTAGAACAGGTATCCCTAACACCATTTCCTGTCACTGATCACAGCGCAGTTCCAAATTCCACTCCTTCCTGACCATAGACCTATCAAAAAATCCACTCGCCCTCTGAGCTCACTCTCTGCCCCGATTTTCTGTCAAGCTTTTATTGAAAATTGGGAATCTGAAAAGGAAAACGGCAGCACAGTTGAGGAGCTGCTTAGTAATTTTAATAGCTCTTGCATTTTAGACTCCATAGCTCCGGCTAGATGTAAAGTTTTAAAGCCCACAGTCCTGCCTTGGTTAAATGAAGAGACTAGGAACATAAGAAGAGATCGCAGGAGAGCTGAGAGGAAATGGAAAAAAGACAGACAAAGCACATCACTGGTCGCCCTAAAACAATTAATGAGTAAATATCCACACACTGTAAAAGAAGCTAGAAATACCCATTTCTCTACAATCATTACAACTAACAGTAATAACCCCAGAATCCTCTTTAAAACAATCAATTCTGTTCTGAGTCCCCCTGCCAGTGAGCCCGTTGAACCCTCTCCTGAGAAATGCGATGAACTATTTTACAACTAAAGTCAGTGACATCCGCAAACAATTCCATTCTGTCTTTGTGGAACCAAAAACTGTGTGCTCCACCCCTTTCACTCTGAAACGGCTTCATGAGATTTCACTCCCCTCACTGGAACGCATTGTTGCAGTCGAGGCCTACCACCTGCCTCTCAGACTGCATCCCTTCTTGGTTTTTAAAAGATGTACTTCACACGGTTGGTCCCAGTATCCTAGCCATTGTAAATGGTTCTCTCTCCTCTGGCATTGTCCCATCTTCTTTCAAACATGCCATCGTTTGCCCTCTCTTAAAGAAGCCTGCACTCGATCCTGCTGTTCTAAGTAATTACAGACCATCTCTAACCTGCCATTTCTATCTAACATTCTAGAAAAAGTTGTGGCTTCCCAGTTTCGTTCATGAACAATAATTATGTGGCACCACCACAAAAATGAGAAAATATATGTGCATGTGTATATGTATGTTTCCTTCCTGTTTGGGAGAAGTGTTTCCTGTGTCATGCCGGTTAGCTGGGTGTGGCTTAGCTTTGAAAAAGGGCGAGTGAGAAATGTTTGGGAGGGGGGAGAGATAGTACCCAGAACCAGGAAGGAAAGGAGTCTGTGGTTCTTCAGGGCCCACGGGGGTTTTCTGTGAAAAGGGGACCCCAGCGAATACACAAGAAGGGACTCTGAACATCTGAGAAGGAGCTAAACACCAAACCTTAAGTGAGAATAAAGACTGGGAAGAGAATCTCCTCACCACAAAGCCTGGATGGAAACCCTGGTGTCCAGGGTGAGTGAGGGAGAAGCTCCCAACTCGTTTTTTTGCTACAACTTGTGTTTTGGTCTTTCTTTTTGTTACCTTTCAAAGACTTTGGGATTTATGGGACCTTTCATATGGAATGGACATTGCCCCCCTCAGGATAAGAAAACTGACATTTTTCCTTTTCTTCTCTCTTGGTAGGATGTGCCTTCGGCCTCCTTTTGGACTGCCTGTTGTGGTGAAAGTTTTGCGGGAAAGGGGTGGAATTTTGGTTGGGTGAGAAATACTTAGATTGGAAAAAACCTTTGTTTCCTTGTGGGAGTGTATTGTTTTGTGGGGCAAGCCCTTTAACAGGACACTGGTTCACAGTGAGGTTTAAGTTATCCAAGTTGGTCTTTTCTATTCATTAAACAATTGAAATTGGTAGCGTCCCTAGTTTGTTTTTTGTGGTAACATTGACTGTAAAATGATGGTCGAGTGTTACAATTACATTTTTGAGAAATTCCAGTCAGGCTTCCGGAGCATGCATAGCACAGAGACAGCACTTCTAAAAGTCTCAAATGACCTTCTGTTGGCAGCTGACTCTGGTCTGCACTCAATTTGAATCCTCCTAGGCCTCAGCGCCGCATTCCACAATCCTGTTTCGCACAGCTAAGGCAATTAAGAGAAATTGGACCATTCCTCCCCCCACCTCTGTTTGAAACAGTTATACATGCATTCATTTCCTCCAGGCTACACTACTGCAGCGCCCTCTACTGTGGTATCAGTAAACATAACATTCACAGACTACAATTAATACAGAATGCCGCTGCAAGGCTTCTGACTCATACCAGGAGAAGTGACCACATAACACCAGTTCTAGCTGCCCTTCACTGGCTCCCTGTGAGTTTTAGAATTGATTTAAGATTTTACTGATGGTTTTTAAAGCAATAAATGGCCTCGGCCCCTCTTATATGCAGGACCTTTTAACCCCTCACCAGCCTGAACTCTGCCTGAGATCCTCTGGAAAGTTCCTATCAGTCCCCAAATCCCGGCTAATCACAAAGGGTGCACATTTGCTGTCTGTGGAACTCCCTGCCAGAGGATATCAGGCGGCAAACTCAGTGTCTTCTTTTAAATCTCTTCTTAAAACTCACTTTTATCGCTTAGTGTTTTCCTAAACCAGTTTATTTATCCATTCATTCACGGTTTTACATTATTGTATGTTATTTGTTTTTTGCTTATGCTATTACCCTGGTTTTATCTTACGGGCCTATTTTTATTTTTATTTTATTCTACTTTTAACATTTTAAATTGTTTTATGTCTTATTGACTCACCTTGTGCAATTCCTGTCTTATCTTATTTTATGAATTGACTGGATGGTATTTTAACCACGCACTGTTGTTCCTGTTTGGATTTTATTGTACAGCACTTTGAAACTGTGTGTTTAAAGAAGTGCTATATAAATAGTTATTATTATTATTCAGCTTCACCGCACAGAAACTCCTATGAATATACTGCAAATGAGTAAAAGGCGACTACTGTGCGCTCATATAGCTGTCTGGACTTAGAGACCTATCGACCAATCAGAAAATTGAATTCCTTGTTGCCAGGTGAGGTCTGAGGCTCAGCTGCAAGCACACGTTCCATGAATGCTCGGAGCTCAAAGTGTGGACAAGCTAGAGAACGTCAGGAGAGGGACAGAACAGCTGCCATTATACATTAAAACCATAGACATGTACATGTAGATGCCTCATTGAGCCGGTTGACCCGTCACTGCGGGGCGTCAGCGTGACCGCCATATTGGATGTGGCACATTTACCACTAAACTGATACAATGGAATGGACAAAAAAGTGTTTGAACTGATGTCCATCATTGAGCCGTTCACACACAAAGAGTATATTTGGAAATAACTCCATTTAGTATAAGAACGTTTTACTTTATTAATGGATCCATTGTATGTTTGTATTGACCTGCCTCTTACAGATAACTCATTGATTTATTATCATCACTATTATTACTTGATTGTTGTTTCATGTGAACACAAACATCACAGAAAGACATCCAGTCCGACCGGTCCTGACGCTCCCTGCATTTCTCACTGATCATGTGACCTCAGAGTTGCGTTCAACAAGTAAAAAAAAATGTATCTGATGTGATCAACTCAGAATAAAACAACATTTTCTCTGCTGGACCTTAGTGCTGCATTTGATACAGTTGATCACAACATACTGCTCAACAGGCTGGAGCAGTGGGTGGGATTTACTGGCACTGTGTTAGGCTGGTTCAAATCTTACTTACATGATAGGGACTACTTTGTGTCAATTGGTAACTATGAGTCTGACCGAACTAAAATCACATGCGGGGTTCCTCAAGGGTCCATTCTTGGACCACTTCTGTTCAACATCTACATGCTGCCCCTAGCTCAGATCATAGAACAGCACAACATCTCCTACCACACCTATGCAGACGACACACAGCTTTATATATCAGTGTCATCACATGACTACAGTCCCTTACACTCACTAAGTAAGTGTACTCAACAAATCAATGAGTGGATGAGCCAGAACTTTCTCCAGCTCAATGCTGACAAAACAGAGATGATTGTTTTTGGCCCCAAAAATGAAAGAGCTAAGATCAGTGCTTACCTTGACTCCATGTCACTGAAGGTCACAAACCAAGCCAGAAATCTTGGTGTAATACTCGACTCAGACCTGAACTTTAACACCCATGTAAAAGCCATTACTAAGTCTGCCTATTACCACCTGAAAAACATTGCTAGGATCAAGGGCTTTCTGTCCAAACAAGACACAGAAAAACTTATTCATGCATTTATTTTCAGTAGGCTAGATTATTGTAACGGCGTCCTCACAGGTCTTAGCAAAAAATCCGTCAGGCAGCTGCAGCTGGTCCAAAATGCTGCTGCTAGAGTTCTGAGTAACACCAGGAAAATGGACCACATCACACCGGTCCTCAAATCACTGCACTGGCTTCCTGTGAGTCAAAGGATCCATTTCAAAACTTTACTCCTGGTCTACAAAGCACTGAATGGTCTTGGACCAAAATACATCCTGGACTTATTGGTTCCCTATGAACCATCCAGACGCTTGAGATCATCAGGGACAGGCCTACTGTGTGTACCCAGGGTCAGAACCAGACAGAGTGAAGCAGGATTCAGTTACTCTGCCCCTCACCTGTGGAACAGCCTTCCTGAACACCTGAGGTCTGCTCAGACAGTCACTTCATTTAAGTCAGGCCTGAAAACTCATTTGTTTACTGCAGCGTTCTCCTAATTTCTTGACTGCACTCTTCTCATTTAATCATCCTGATTTTATTTGATGTTTTTTATGATTTTATATTTTTTATGATTTTAATTTCCTTCTTAATTTAATGTTTTAATATGTGTTTATTCTGTGATTTCATCTTATGTAAAGCACTCTGAATTGCCTTGTGTATGAATGGTGCTATATAAATAAAGCTTGCCTTGCCTTGCCTTTAAAGTGTTTTTAAACAAGTTGTTCTGAGTTTCAGAGCAAATGAAAGCTGCTGAGTTTCAGACAGGGAGCGATTGTAGAACAGACGTTTGTTCTGAGTTTCAGTTTGAAACGACAATAAAGATCAATCAGTGCCCCAATGTAAAGTAAAGATCAATGAGGTGATCAACCTGATCAGATATTGACAGACTCTCACCTGCTGAATCAGTCCTGACTTCCAGAAGTTTCCACCTTCATGTGTAGAGCTGCTGGTTCTGCTGCAGTCTGTCTGACAGAAAATGAACAATGAACATAACTCCAGAGAAACCACGCCTTGAAAACAGGACACCTGACACAACACTGACATGAATGGGCTAACAGTGGATAGAACAGGTCTGAGTGCAGAGTCACCCAGCTGTCAGACCGGTTCTGACACTTCCTTCATATTTCACTGATCATGAGACCTGAGGGCTGATTCTAAAGAAAAACACCAGAAGTTACACAACTTGTTGTGAAGCATCAGTTACAGTGTGACTCTGACCTGTGTTGTTGTGTTGAGCAGATGGAAATGCACTGTGCTGCTTCAGACATGACTTTCATCTGTCAGCTTTGCATCACATGCTACATGACTGCAAAACACTTTGTGCACTTCTTATGTCTGTGTCTGTGTTTTTACAGCAGCAGTGACATCATGAGCAGAGCAGCTCCACCTCTGCAATGTGGCCGGAGTGATGTCAGAACCAGACTGACTGAAAGATTGACCATATTTTCTGGATCTGGCGCTCATATAGCTGTCTGGACTTAGCGACCTATCGACCAATCAGAAAATTGAATTCCTTGTTGCCAGGTGAGGTCTGAGGCTCAGCTGCAAGCACACGTTCCATGAATGCTCGGAATGCAAAGTGTGGACAAGCTAGAGAACCGTCAGGAGAGGGACAGAACAGCTGCCATTACATCTGTGATGAGACGTCAGGACACAGGCTGACTAATTCTATATTTTAATATATAAGTCGCACCTGAGTATAAGTCGCACACCCAGCCAAAGGACGAAAACAAGTGGGACTTATAGTCAGGAAAATACGGTACTTTATGAATCTGATGAACTCCAAACAAACCGACATTTTCACAGCAGGTGTTTAAATGCTGTCAAATCATACAAACTCCACTGTGGACATGAATGGGTTAACAGTAGATACAAGTGATGAGTGCAGAGTCATCCAGCTGTCAGACCGGTTCTGACACTCCCTGCATTCCTCACTGATCATGTGACCTGAGAGTTCTACAGTCTGCTGTGCCTCGAACAGAAAAACACTACAAGTAACAACTTGTTCTGAAACAGCTGTTCATCTGCTATAAAAGTCATCAAAGAGCAAAGAGAAAGCAGCCAATCAGCAGCAGAAACATCTGTACTGTACCATCAGTCAGTGATGCAGCACAGTGTGATCAGACATGGAGAGATTTCTCTGGAAGGACTCTCACCTGCTGGATCAGTTCAGATGGACTTACAGACACTTTCCAGCTTCATGTGTGGTGCTGCTCGTTCTGCTGCTGTCCATCTGACAGCAAATGGACAAAAAGTAACTCCACAAAAACAACGCCTTTAAAACCATAGGCATATATACGTAGACGCCTCATTGAGCCGGTTGGCCCGTCACTGCAGTACGTCAGTGTGACCGCCATATTGGATGTGTCACATTTACCACTAACCTGATACAATGGAATGGACCAAAAAGTGTTTGAACTGATGAACTGCTGCTCAGGAGGACCTTGAGGAGTGATGTTTTTGGGAGCGTACACATGAAAAGACAAGCAAAGTAATGTCTGGACGAGGGTTCAATCTGGCCAAAAGACGTCAGCGAGGACAGAATGTTACAGGTAAAAGGGCCACAGCTGAAGTGCCAGGACAGAGAGGGGCAAACATCACAATGTGTGCAGCACTTGGAAATACTGGACTGATCCATCATAGATGTCAGATTGGACCTACAATACGGGGCCTTCTTGCCTTTTTGAATGACCTTCACCAGCACCTGGTTCCAGAGCAGGATCAGGAGGGACATGAGGATCTTTGTCATCACCTGGGACAATGTGGCTTTCCATCACTCTCAAGCCATCACAACATGGTTTGAAGTCCACCCAAGACTGGTCCGTCTCTTCCATCCACCCTATTCACCTTTTCTCAGTCCCATAGAGGAGTTTTTTTCTGCATGGAGGTGGAAAGTTTTTGACCATCAGCCACATGGCCAGACGTCACTCCTTGATGCCATGGATGCCAGGACACTACAGTTAAAGACTGCCAAGCATGGATCCATCATACCCTGAAGATCGCAGAGATAACATGTAGAAAACTTTATTTTGAGGCCCCCCCACCTCATCTGAACCTTTTTGTTGCTGTATTTTGTGTGTATATTCAGAATGCTCTTTTTGCTGCTTCCCTTCTCCTCGGTGCCAGTTCTTCACTATATCCATGTAGTAAGCAACCAGCCTCTTCTCATTGTCCTAGAGAAATCCTTTGACTTACCTCTTTCTTGTTTAGGTCATTTGCCAGTCCACCCAGTTGTTCATCGCCTTGGACCTGGAGTTTTGTTTTCCGCCCTCGTGGTCACCTTTGGTTTTTGAAGGCTCATCGTAGTTCACCCTCGTGGTTGCCCTTTGTTATTTTTGGACTCTTTCCTTATTCGCCTTCGAGGTTGATTTTTGTTCCATCATTAAAGTGAATTATTATTTTTACCTGCGCCTGGATCTCCTTCCTTGTACGCCACGTAACAGAAGAACTGTCGGACCCGGAACCTTACCGGGGTTCTTCTTCAGGCTGTTGCAGCTTTTTGCTTCAGTGTACCAATGTCTTCGTTCTCAAACCCGTCACCTTCGCCTCCGACAGTGCTAAGAACCTCTACATCATGGGCTTGCTTGGGGACAGGGCTCTTCAATGTTTGAGTCATGGCGCCCCACGCGGCAGACGTGTTTGTGAGGAGCTCCCGACATCGACTTTGTTTATTGTTTATTTTAGTGTGTATAAGGATTGCAAATGTTCAGTGCCTGTTCACAAGGATCACGTACAGCAGAGAATCACTTCTGGACATCGGAAAAGTTTACCACAAACTAAATTCAGAACTTTTGGACTACAGCTCTCTTCTCCTCTGCACGGATCCCACCAACTCCAGCCGGCAGACCGCACCACCACAAGGCCCGAGTAAACAAAGGGACCGGCGAACAGCGAGACGGAAACGGGGCAAGAGAGGAGGGCTACATGCTAGGCTAAAGGCTAGAGGCACACGACCACCACTACCCAGCCTTCTGTTAGCTAACGTCCGCTCTCTGGAAAATAAAATGGATGAGCTACGAACAAGGACAACATCTCAACGTGAGATCAGAGAGTGCTGTGCTCTTATCTTCACGGAAACATGGACTACTGCAAGTACACCGGACTCAGCCATTCAGCTTCAGACCCACACAGTGCACCGCGGAGACCGCACATCAGCCGCGGGTAAAAACAAAGGCGGCGGTGTGTGTGTCTACGTTAACAACAGATGGTGCACAGACGCTCAGGTGGTGGAGAAACACTGCTGTGCGGACATCAAAGTGTTGATGGTGAAGTGCAGACCTTTTTATTTGCCAAGGGAGTTCAGTGCTGTGTTTCTGCTGGCTGTTTACATCCAACCGCGGGCCGATCAGACCACAGCGTTAGGACTACTGCATGACATCATTGGCAAATACGAGACTGCACACCCGGATGCTGTGTTTGTTGTTGCCGGGGATTTTAACCACTGCAACCTCAGGTCTGTGCTCCCAAAATTTCACCAATATGTGACTTTTCCTACAAGGAACAACAACACTCTGGACCAGGTCTACAGCAACGTGAAGGGCGCATACAAGGCAGCGCCCCGCCCCCACTTTGGACAATGTGACCATATCTCTGTGTTCCTCTACCCAGCCTACAGACAGCTCCTCAAACAAGCCCCCCCGGTAAGCAAAACCATCAAAGTTTGGAATGAAGAGACTGACATGGTGCTTCAGGACTGCTTTAATGCTACAAACTGGGACGTGTTTAAAATTGCTGCTTGGAGAGAGGAGGACTGTTCTGTGGACTTAGAGGAATATGCTTCAGCCGTCACCAGCTACATCAGCACCTGTGTTGATAACATTGTCTCCACCAAGTGCTGCAAAATATTTCCCAATCAGAAACCCTGGATGAACTATGAGGTACGCTCCATGCTGCATGCACGCTTCACTGCATTCAACTCTGGTGATGCTGAAGCCTACAAAAAGGCCAGATATGATCTACGTAGATCCATCAGGGAAGCCAAGAGGCAGTACAGACTGAAGCTGGAGGGATACTACAACAACTCAGACTCCCGGAGCATGTGGCAGGGCCTACGTCACATCACAGACTTCCAGCAGAGGAGCAGTACGGTCACAGACAGCCACAGAACACTACCAGATGAGCTGAATGAGTTCTACGCTTGCTTCGACACCCTCTACACCAAACAGCACAGAGGGATTCTACCAGCAGAGGCAGCACAGAGCTCTTCACTCACTGGGACTTCAACTGAGGTGCGCAGGGCTCTGAAGAGGACAAACCCCCGAAAAGCAGCTGGCCCTGACAACATCCCCGGCCGTGCTTTGAGGGCCTGCTCTTCAGAGCTGGCTGAGGTTTTCACAGACATTTTCAATTTGTCCCTCTCTCAGTCATCTGTGCCCACATGCTTCAAGACCACCACCATAGTGCCCCTCCCCAAGAAAAACAAAATAACCTGTTTGAATGACTATCGCCCCATTGCCCTCACTTCCATTGTAATGAAGTGTTTTGAGAGGATAGTCATGTCCCACATCAAAGACACCATCCCAGACACCTTAGACCCCCTGCAGTTTGCATATCATCAGAACCGTTCCACTGACGATGCCGTTAATGCAGCCATCCACACAGCTCTGTCACATCTCGAACACAAAGAATGCTGTGTATAGATTACAGCTCAGCATTTAACACTGTCATTCCCAGCACACTGGCTGAAAAGCTCCTCACTCTTGGACTGACATCCCCCCTCTGCCACTGGGTCCAGGACTTCCTCACAGACAGACCCCAGACTGTCAGAGTTGGTGCCAGAATATCAGCCACAAAGACTGTGAGCATAGGAACCCCCCAAGGCTGCGTGCTCAGTCCACTGCTGTACACCCTCTTCACCTACGACTGCGTCCCCTCCCAGAGTAACAGCGTGTCATTAAAATGGCTCAGTTCATCTGTGGAGCAGCCTTCCCACCTCTACAGGATATCTATAATGCCCGGGTCACAAAGAGGGCCCACAATATCATCAAAGACTGCACTCACCCACAGCACTCACTGTTCACACTCCTGCCGTCAGGCAGACGCTTCAGGAGCGTGAAAGCAAGGACAACCAGACTAAAAAACAGTTTCTATCCACAGGCCATCAGGCTACTGAACCACTGACTGAACATTTTTCTTTATCTTTCCACAATGCAAAAATTGCACATATTTGTTTTTGCATGTACAATCTCTTAAAATATTTGCACATTCTAAACGTCCTACCTCTGTACATAGAACTGCACATTCTGTACATAGAACTGCACATTTTGCTTATTCTATTTTATTTTTTCCTATTGTTTATTCGTATTTTTATTTATTCTTATGCCTAAGTCTACTGTTTATTTTTTTATCTTAATTTAGTTGTGTATAAAGTCATATGAAGGGAACTCGCAAAGTAAGAATTTCATTGCTCAGTGTAACTGTAAAGTGCTGTGCATTTGACAATAAACTTCTTGAATCTTGAATCTTGAATCTTGAATGGGCTGAGGCCAAGGATGCGGTACGACCTATCTCAGCCCAGGATCACGACACCTTCCTGGCCTGCTTCAGAGCAGTCTTCGACCTTCCCAACCGGTCTGGAGATGCCTCCGAATGCCTGATAAACTTAGCCCATCGTCAGTTCTCTTCTGATTCAGAAAGGTATGTAAGCCCTATATATGAACTATTAGAGATGTTGTATATGTGTTTTAACCCTCATGTGTTGTTCGGGACATTTTTGTCCTCTGAGAGTTTATTTTGGCCATAACTTTGTCAATATGTGGACAAATTGAATCATTTTTCCTCAATAAGCTTAATTTTACATAAATTTTGTTAATATGATTTTAAAATTTTTCATAGGTCAACGGTACACTGTGGGCAAATCTTACCCCCTAATGTGTTGTTCGGGGACAAAAACGTCCCCTAACTTTATTAGATAAATATTTTTTTGAAATTTTTTTGCATAGACCTTTTAATTAACTTCAGTTCTGATCAACAGTAGTGAAAAAATCATTTTCCCCCAGGATTTTAACCCTTTAATCACCAATTTTATAAGGGGTGGTGCTGAAAATTGAAAAAAAAAACACACAAAATGGCTCATTTTTAATAGAAAAGGTGAATGTGGACTGGATTCTTTTGAACCTTTATTACAGTCTTGGTCATGTCAAACATCAGTAACAACATTGACTTTATTGCATTATTAGTTTTTGCACAGCACTGGATTTTCTTTTTTCTCCCATTTTGTCCCATAGACTTACATTATAAACACACTTTTTTTGACTGCACAGCCATGGCACTAAATAATCATGCATTCTTGATTGTTGGTGGTTTACCCTGTTGGTAGGAGGTAACATTTGTGATTTTTACAGTTAACAACTTAATGACCATACAACCCTTTACCTGCAGGCCTGTGGATGAAATACTTGTCTTTTTTTCCCTGTTAAAAGAAACGACTCAGATTTCATTACATCAGATTTATGAACATAACACTTTATTATGAACCAACATTCTACAACAACCTCAAATGAACCTACACTAAGTATTTAGTGTTTACTTTCTACCGCAGGACTTGCAGCATGTCACCTGGTGCTCTTTGCAAATGTAACGACCACAAGAGATGCAAGTGGTGACGGTTTTTTTTCGTTGCCCTGTGCACCACATGCACTCTTCTCTTTCTTGAGCTGCAGGTGTCTTCTGGTATCGGTGGCTCCGCGTCTGGAGGGGCAGCTGCAGAAGCCTGGATCCCTCTCAGCCGTACCAAAGCAGCTGCTGCACGAGGGGTGTGCTTTCTTCTTAACATTGCTGCAGAGACTAGAGAATTTCCCAGCTCTTCTAGGAAAAGCCTAAAAAACTAAAAAACTTTGCCTTGTTCCAGGAGGGATCCACAGCTGTGAAGATGACATATGCATTATATGCCGAGACATCCACCATATTGAAAAATAAGGCCTGTGGCCACCGATTGGTCTTTCTTCTGCAGCTGTAGGTACCGACAACCTACAAAGATTAAAAACAAGAAGAGAATAAGTACAGATTTCATCTTGACAAGGAGTTACTTCATTCTGAAGCTGCACATGACATTGAGAATAATTATGCAAAGATGATCAAAACACTAACTGTAATTCCTAAATTTGTCTGTAACGGGGATATGAATTTAGTAAAAAAAATCATCAGAATGAATGAAAAAAGAAATATGTAATCTCACATACCTTGTCAAGATTGTCGACGCCTCCCTTGCAGTGGTTGTCGTCGGTGACGATCTCCGGCTTCTTTTTTGGTCCCTCTGTCACTGCTGCCTCGCGGTGCCTCGTGCTGATGAGGATCACATTTCTCCCACATTTAGGGATGTAACTCACAGCTGTGGTGTTCTTTTTAAAGGCGAAGACGGAGGAGAATGCAGGTCTTCCTTTAACCTGCACCAGGTTGGCTGGCAGCTCTGGCTTATTTTTCCTCATGGTCCCAACCAAGTTTACTTTCTTCTGCAGAAGCTCCTGGGCAAGTGAGTAGGAGGTAAAAAAGTTGTCACATGTGACAGTGACACCTTGGAGTCCTTCTGTCATCTCCATGACGACACGCTTGCCCTGGCCTACCTCTGCAGCATCACCTATCTTTCCCAGGTAAATGTCACACTTCCAAGCATAAGATGTAGCAACATCGGCAGTCACCCAAATTTTTAGTCCATATTTGGACGTTTTTTTTGGCATGTACTGTCGAAAAGAGCATCGCCCTTTGAATGGCACCAGCTGCTCATCGACTGTTACATCTTTGCCGGGGTTGAACAGGAGGGGAAGGCGATGCACCCACATTTCCCACAGGGACCTGATGGGGGCCAACTTGTCCTCTCTGCGACGAGCTGGTCTCTGCAGCTTGTCATCAAAACGCAGACCTCTGCTGATGAGATGAAACCTTGAGAGGGACATAGTAGCTCTGAAAATTGTACGACCATTGTGTTCATCCCACAGGCTGAGTGTGGACTCCCCTCTGGACCTGTAGACTCCAGCCAAAATCAAGAGCCCCATGTAGGCACGCAGATCTGTGGTGTCTATGGCAATCCAGTTCCTCACTGTGCAGTGTCCATGGAGGTTAGTCATGCTGACAATGAGGTCAATCATCTCCTCTGTAAAAAACAGGTGCAATGCAGAATCCGCATTCTGGACCCTGACAATGTCATACTGTGTTGGCCCTGGCTTCACACCTCTGGCATGCTGCAAAAAGGGAGTTGTCTCCGCATTGGTGGGAAACCACACTTCACCATTTTTTCCAATCCACCCATATCCATCAGCCTCTGAATCCTCCTCACCTTCAGTGGAATAAGTTGAAGAAGATAATGGTGCCACGGCAAAATCAGGATCTGAATCTGCTGTATCCGTAGTGTCAGAGAGAGAAGATGACATGTCCTCCAGCTCACTAGAAGGGCCAGGCTGCATTATCAATTCCAAAGCTTTGGCACAAGTGAATCCTCTCTTCATCTTGCTTGCTCCTCTCCTCACTATCAAATGACCAGGAGAACGCATGCACGGCCACCTGCTTGGGTTTTATTTACTCTGCACCTCTCAGCATCAAAGAGCCACACTTTTTGTTTATAAAGTCTTTGTAGTTGTGTTACACACAGTGCACAGATCTCTCTTTCTCTCTCTTGTTGTTGTGTGTCTACACACACAGTGTGTAGACACACAATTATGTGCTAAAATACTCCCTATAACTCCATATACAAGCCAGAAACTACACTACATAAGCACAGGCCTGCAGGTAAAGGGATAATATGGTCATTAAGTTGTTAACCTTCACCTTTTCTATTAAAAATGAGCCATTTTGTGTTTTTTTTTTTTTTTTTCAATTTTCAGCACCACCCCTTATAAAATTGGTGATTAAAGGGTTAAAATCCTGGGGGATTTTACTACTGTTGATTAGAACTGAAGTTAATTAAAAGGTCTATGCAAAAAAATTTCAAAAAAATATTTATCTAATATATTTTTAAAACCGTTAAAGTTAGGGGACGTTTTTGTCCCCAAACAACACATTAGGGTAGTGTTTGCGAACAGTCCATGAGGGTTAAATATTCAGCATATGGAATAACTTCGATCGATAGATTTCATAAATTTGTTTGTCTGAAAGGGCAGAAGGTGTGTATGCATCTATCATTATGTTTGCATATGTGTGTCTTTCAAAGCAAGGCCACTCATTTATTTTTTTTGTCACAGTGAGGCAGAGAGGCAGCCCAAACGTAAAGGAAAAGCCATGCCCAAACCAGCAAGCAAGCGTGGTGCAAGACAGAGCCTAACAACAGAAGGACCGAAAGCCAGAGCCTCCCATTCATGCCTGCTAGAATCCCTGGACCCACATTTGACACAACAAGGTCCTGGTCTCCACTTCCTCTCTTCCAGCTGTTTTTTTCCACCACTGTTGTCCGTACTATTATCAACGGGTCATTATTCGGTGCCATTTGTATTGTACTGTAATACTGTCTGGACAACCCACTGACTGCAACGGCACCCACTGGGTGATAGAACTGATGAGAAACTGAAACAAAACAGAAAAAACAAATCAAAGAAAATCCAACTTCGACCAGTCAAAGATACTTTCAAATAACATTACCTATGCAGAATGTGATGTCATAAGTCGGTTTATGATATATTATTCTGTATTTGGGTAACCTATGTGAAGCAAACGCACAAACGGAGGACCGATATCTGGTTAAACTATTACTAACAGCAGCTAAAAAAAGAGATTACGAGAAAATGGGCAAGAAGGTCTCCATACTGCCACACTTAGTATTGATGGACACGTTCATTGAAAGTGCACATACCTATATTTGTGTCATATCATACACAGCACATTCATGGCCTGCACTGAACAATGTTATTCTTTCTGAGGTAGCTCTTCTTATAAAAGAAGGTCCTTCAAAGGTCCGTCAGTTTCTTAATGTAGCAACCAGTTCCTGTAATATATATATATGCTCTGTGTGTAATATAAATATACAAACTAATGTGATTTGATCAGAACATTTTAAAAGACAGTGATGATCTGTTCTTATTGTCTAAACAGGAACAGTTGAAGCACAGCTTGCAGCCCCTGTATCTCAGGCTTCTCAGCTTCTCTTCAGATGTTTGGACGTTTCTGCTGGAACCTCTCATTTAATGACTCACATTTAGAACTTCTGACTTTATGTGGAGGAGGGATTGATTTTGGAATGAGGAGGCTGCAGCTTGCGATTCCACCACTAGATGTCAGCATTGCACAGCATTGGTGGTTCAGTGGTAGAGTTCTGCCTGCCACCCATGAGGCCTGGGTTCGAGTCGATTCACCCTCTGTATCCATGAAGGAAGTAAAAATTCTTGTTTTGATCCCTTTCAAAATATAATTTAAGGTTTAAGGTGTTGGTTTGGGGGAAGGGCCTAGCAGACCTGCATGCTGACCTGCAGTCCAGCCCCTGAATATTTCAATGCTTATTGATATATCACTGTTTTTTCTGAAGTGCTTTGAGGCCATTCTGATTGTAAAATGCGCTCTATAGATAAAATTGAATTGTAAACTTTATCACAGCTAAGCTGCTTTAGGCCTTTGCTGCCGGGGGGGACACAAACATGATCCACCGATCATTTCCTCCACCTCCTCTGCTCTTCTTCCTCTTCCCTCATCAAGCCGAAATATGATCTAATATTTTATCATTATAATATATATTATGTTATCACTGTGTGTCCAGTCTTCCTTGTAGTTTATGCCTCTCTCTTTGTATCTTTCTGCATGTCTCTCTCCCTTTAGATCAACATACGGCCTCCGGCCCTCTGATAAATCCAGTGCTACTAGTGCTGGATACTATACTATTCCCAATGCGTGCCTATGTGGTTTTCTGTGCAGTGCTAGTATAATTAACTTGAACAACATGTCAGCAGGAAGGTTCTCCTTATGAGCCGGGTCCTGCTCAAGGTTTCTTCCTGTTAAAGGGAGTTTTTTCTTGATACTGTTAAGGGGGTTCAGGCTCTGGGTCTCTGTGAAGCACCTAGAGATAATTCTGATTGTTAAAATCACTATATAAATACAATTAAATTGAATTGAATTGAATTGGGTTCTCTTGGCATGTGCTCACATAACTCTGATGTGCACTGCTGCTTCACAAAGAGTCCTTACACCGTTTAGAATAGAAATCAAGAATACATCATATGATGAGTTGCAGTCATATGAAGGCTTTACACTGTTGCATTCTCCCATAGGGACACAGCCTTTGTGTGTGTCTCATGGTAAACATGTCTTTATTAAACTGCAATGATGCTGTGCACTATATATTGTAGAAACAAAGACATCATTTAGCAACAAGTGCACAGAAGAATATTTATGTACACATCTACATAATACATTTAAAATATGTTTGTGTGATTTAGTAACAACATGTCATGAGTTTAAGGATATTGCTGTATATGTAAAAAACGACTTTATGTTGTCACAAACATTTTAAAGTTACCTCAGTATAACAACTTTGTTACAATTAAAGGTGTTCCTTCCAGGATTAATAAAGTTCTTATCTTATCTTGTCTTATCTTATTTCATCTTATCTTATCTTATCTTGTCTTATCTTATTTCATCTTATCTTATCTTGTCTTATCTTACCTTATCTTATTTCATCTTATCTTATCTTACCTTACCTTACCTTACCTTACCTTACCTTACCGTACCGTACCGTACCGTACCGTATCGTATCGTATCCTATATTATCTTATCTTATTTAATCTTATCTTATCTTGTCTTATCTTATCTTATCTTATCTTATCTTATCTTATCTTACCTAACCTTATCTTACCTTACCTTACCTTACCTTACCTTACCTTACCTTACCTTACCTTATCTTATCTTATCTTATCTTATCTTATCTTATAAGAACCTTTACGATGTGTACACACATGTACAGATACATTCATGTTAGTTCAGGTTTGTGTTAGAGAATCCACCTCTGATTATTTTCCCAGTGATGATCATTCGAAAGGCCGATCTGAACCATGTGTAGAAGAACGCATAAATAAATGGATTGAGCAGTGAATTGGACAGTGCGAGCCAGTTTAGCAGTTCAATCACTAAAAGCGGCACATACACACGAGTGAATGAGAGCACAGTGGTGCAAAGAAAAAAAGGCAGCCAACACATGAGAAACACTCCCATCACTATAGCCAGAGTTTTGGTGGCCTTCCTCTCCATCTTACTGACAGCTGCTCCACACTTCGTCGTGTTGTGGATGCTGCGCGCCTGTCTCTGTGCAACGAGGAAAATCTTCAGGTAGATGCACAGCATTATGATCACCGGGAGGTAAAAAGAGAAAATAAGCCCCATGATGTGTGCTAATATACCGTCAAGGAAGCAATTCTCAGCACAATGTTCTTGGTGGATTCCAACAATCACAAAACTAATTCCTATTATCACAGACACACCCCAGCTCATCAGGATCATGACCACGACAACATAATCGTTGATTTTAGCTCTGTATGTCAGAGGCTGACACACTGCGTAGTATCTGTCAATGGAAATACAACAGAGATTTAGAATGGACGACGAGCACAGCGAGACATCGAATGTCCCTCGCACCTTACAGAATATATCATCGTAGAAAAGGCAGGAGCTGAAAGAGAATTCCATGGTGAGAGGAAAAACTAAAACCCCAACAAACATGTCTGCCACAGCCAGAGACAGGACGAGGAAGTTACTGGGAGTGTGCAGCTGTTTGAAGTAAATAACAGAGGTTATCACGAGGAGGTTTCCACACACAGTTATGACAGACAATGAACCAAGAAAAATATGAAAGAGTGTGCACATTTCAGACAGGTTTCTTATCAGTGCCTTAGACATGTCTATTTCAAAGCAGGGATGAATCTGAGTGAGAACATCGGTCCTGTTGACGGTGATTTCCATGCCTGTGTGATCCTGTAAGTCACACGTTCAGAATAAGAAAAACAGTAACACAAGTCACAATCTACATGCACAATTCAATCCTTTGTTTTCATACATCACCATGTCAGAAGATACACATCCGTATGTGTCCCTCCCTGCTGTGGCACTCAACAGGACATGTACATAAACATTTATCATTTTTTTACTACATCATAAAAGCCTGCGAGTCTCACTGTCCAATCAGATGCGAGACTCTTAAGTGACTCTTAGGAGAAACTTTAGGATGCCATGACAACAGTTTATGCAGTAGTTGTGTGTGTGCTTGCACACGTAAGTGTAAACAATCACTCATATTCTGAGGCCCAGAAGCAGAGAGGGAAGACTTTTTCCAATGTTTTTTTTTTTTTTTGCATTTAAATATCTTCTTAAAATAATTTTGAAACCATAAACCCAGACTTAAGTTAACTGTTGTTTCACTTAGCAACCACCAGGAGATAAGGAGATTAATATTAGGGTTTAGTCACAATATGAATTTTGGCATTTTATAAGAAATACAAACTAAAAATCTGAGGTGTTTTGTGGCATGTTGTTGATGTTAAGAGTGCTGAGCTCTTTACATCTGTTTCTACGTATGAGTCCTTCTGCAGGTGGCGCTATAAGGAGCGTTCACCAGATCTTCAATCTAACTTCGCTGACCTGTCTGGCCAGGTGCTTGCTCCCAGCCAGCCACAGCGGTACTCAGCGTGCCCAGCTCTTCATTATTCTCCCCAGATGAAGTTTTCTGTTATCTAGACCTTTGATTTTTGTAAATAAAGACTTGCTTTTTCACTGGAGGTCTGTGTTTGCCTCCTTCTCCTTGCACTCCCTACACATAACACAGGGAGGCGTCCTATGCGAACCTGCTCTCATCCATGAAGTGCACAGGGTGCCAATGGTGAATCTGCCAATCTTGGTGTTCGCCCTGCATGGTAAGCACAAGTCCCACTTGTGGACGTCAGGCCCTCATACCACCCTCATGGAGTCTGTTTCTGACAGTCAGAGCAGAAACATGCATATTAGTGGCCTGCTGGAGGTCATGTTGCAGGGCTCTGGCAGCGCTCCTCCTGCTCCTCCTTGCACAAAGGAGGAGGTAGCAGTCCTGCTGCTGGGTTGTTGCCCTCCTGCGGCCCCCTCCATGTCTCCTGGTGTACTGGCCTGTCTCCTGGTGTACTGGCCTGTCTCCTGGTGTCTCCTCCATGCTCTGGACACTGTGCTGACAGACACAGCAAACCTTCTTGCCACAGCTCTCATTGATGTGCCTTCCTGGATGAGCTTCGCTACCTTCCAGGGAGGTACCTCCGGTCTTATCTGCTTCAAGCCCAACCTGAGAACTTTTTTGGAAGAGGTCCCTTCCCTTGAGTGACTTCCTCAGTTTCGCTGCTCTTGTGGTTTTTGTCGTTGAGAACATAACATTACCTGGATGAATGAGAGCGTCCACAGACATAACAGATACTTTGTCATTGTATGAATAATATACAATTACATTTTGTAGTTCAGAGTTTCATACACTGCAGCAGGCACTGACAACCACTCCCAGAACTATAGCCAGAGTTTTGGTGGCCTTCCTCTCCACCTTACTGACAGCTGCTCCACACTTAGTCGTGTTGTGGAAGCTGCGCACCTGTCTGGCACAAAGAGGGACGTATTCCTTTATAGTTACGTTTTATGAAGTTGAAAGGCAAGTGAAGGCTTTCCTTTTAACACCTCTCTTTCTTATCATCCCCCAGTAGAGTAAAAAATACAATAAAATTATTGCATTACTCTGATTCACAAGTCAGTGGCCTCTGTTTCACACTTGTAGTCTTAGCAGCCCAATCCAATACAGATCATTACATTTACTACTGAAATGAATGTGTTATACAGAGCTGGGATTCAGATGCTGTTCGCTACAGCCATTTTTACACGTGAAGTACTCCTCTGAAATTGTACACATGTAACCTTGACCTTAACCTTAAATGCCTGGTTCAGTCATACAAACATAGCAAACATAGCTCTTTTGTCCTGCCACCTTCTTATAGTAGTGCAGATAATAGTTTGTTCCATACAAACAAAAGAACTATCAACTCTTGGCAATATACAGTTTCAATTTAAAATTGTATTGAATCAAGTTACGTTACTCAACAGGATTTGAGACTAATAAGCCTCTGTTAATGTTACAACACCTTTTAGATATCTTCATAATTAGACATGTGTACTTAGACAACCGGCCAGATTAAAATGACAGTAGATCATGTGCTAAGAAGTATGAGGTGGTTGTAATGTTGGAAAGAACTGTTTTTTTTTGCCTAATATTTAGACAGGAGAGAATTAAGAACAATGCTTTTATTCCACACTTCAGTCAGTGCAGTTTACAGTTAGTAAAATCACCTTGAAATATTCTCCCAGAAATGATCATTCTGAACGCTGATCTGAACCAGCTGTAGAAGAAAGCATAAATAAATGGATTCAGCATAGAATTAGACAGAGCCAGCCAGTTTGTTGTTTCTATCATGGGGATTGGAACTACTGAATCACCAGCGAGAGGCAGAAAAGTGATGAAAAGAAAGAAAGGAGACCAGCATAAAAGAAAGACTCCCAGAACTATAGCCAGAGTTTTGGTGGCCTTCCTCTCCATCTTACTGACAGCTGCTCCACACTTTGTCATGTTGTGGATCATGCGCGCCTGTCTCTGTGCAACGAGGAAAATCTTCAGGTAGATACACAGCATTATGATCACTGGGAGGTAAAAGGATAATATGGGTCCAACAGTGTTTGCCATGAGGACGTCTATTAAACACCTGTCCTCACAGTTGTCATTGTTTAATCCAGCAATTATAATCCCAATCCCAGTCAGAACAGAAACCCCCCAGCACATCAGGATCATGACCACAACCACTGGGTGATTGATTTTAGATCTGTAAGTCAGAGGCTGACACACCGCATAGTATCTGTCAACAGAAATACAACACAGGTTCAGTATAGAACACGTGCTCAGTGAAATATCAAAGCTGCCTCTTATTTTGCAGAATAAACCCTCGTAATAAAGACACAAACTGAGAGAGAACGCCATGCTGAAAGGAAAGACAACGATCCCAACCAGCAGGTCAGCCACAGCCAGAGACAGGATGAGAGAGTTAGTAGGAGTGTGCAGCTGTTTGAAGTAAATAATGGAGATTATAACAAGCAGATTTCCACACACAGTGATAACAGCTAACAATGCAAGAAAAGCATATAACAACATACATAGAATGGAAGGACTGTTTGTCAGAATGTAATCAAAGTTATCTATCACATAGCAGGGATGTATGTCAGTCACAATGTAAGTTGTGTTACCGCCTTCAGTTTCCATGTTTTAGACCTCAATCAAGTCAAACCTTCAGTATCAACAGTGCATCATTGTGTGTTCTGGTATAAAGAGTAATTATTGCTGGGGCAAAAGGTTAATACTCTCTCATCTCTGTTTCATTGTTGTAGATGTTGTCCAATCAGAATTGTTACTAGTGATGACGAGTATGGTACGTGCATCCAATGTTTGGAAGTATGCAGATCATCATTATTTGATCATTTAGATTGGTTAATACTGTTTGTATAGGCAGTGTGTGAAGAACAGAGGCATGTAGTGCATTTTTTTCTGTACTCATGAACAGACATTGAGTGGCCTTCTTTTAAAATGTTAACTAATAAGAACAGTCATTATAATAAAGAATATGACCTTTATCTATATATATAGTTAGGCATGCTTCACTAAAACTATGCACTAAAACTATGCAGTCCTTGCAGTCCTTTCTCCCACGTTACTGGCATGTGCAGTGGTCAGCTGGACAGAGAAGTACAACGAAATGCGTATATACAAAAGAAAGGTCCTCCAGCCAGTAGGTGGCGCAGTGACTGTAGCATATCAGCATTTCAATGTGTGCAGAGTCAGATGTTCAACATGACTGTAAAGTTTCATCCACATAGGATGAAGTATGTGGGAGATACAGCCACAAAAACATCTATTTCCTGTGTGTTGGCGAAGGGTCAACTTCGTGGCAGGCCACGGGCAGAGTGTGTAATAAAGCTCCACAAAGTTTTGGTCCTTATGGGCTTAAAAGTGAGCTCACAAATTTTCAGCATTATGGGAAATCCCTCGAAGAAGAGTTCGTAAAAGTATGGCAGGTGAGAAACACAAAATGGCAGAGGTTTTTCAAAATGGCGGACTTCTGGTACATTGTGGAATTTGACTGTAATTATTGTCATGAGAAGGGACATTGGAAAGCTGAGTGTCCAATACTGAAAAGCAGGGGTGGTCGCTCAGGAGGTAAACATGTTAAACCTGTTGTTTGCACTGCTTCAGTGGTGAAAATGCCTATGATTGGGGTGCCAGTGCCTATCACACATGAGACTGATAAATATTCTGGGTGCAGGGCATTTGTGTCTGAAGGCTTTGTCTGACTCCCTGGTAGTGATGAGAAAAATTCTTCAGGATACTGCAGCAAAGGATTCATTCATTTTAGATTCTCTGTTGCCTTTTTCTCAGGCTACTGATACTAGTGGTTGTGTGTTGGTTCAAGGGATAGGTTTGTCCACATTGTGTGTTCCCTTGCATAGGGCCAGTCTCTATTGTGGTCTTGTGGAAGGTGATGTCCATCTTGGTGTCCTTTCAGCTTTGCCAATTGATGGCATTGATGTGATTTTGGGCAATGATTTGGCTGGACATCGTGTCTGGGCTGATGGTTCTCCGCCAGCTAAGCCGCCATCTTTGAAGAAACAACTGGTGACTGACGAACAAGTGTTGTCTGTGCAGGATGGAGTATTGATCCGTAAGTGGTTGCCCCAGGGTTTTGATTGTGTGGGGGTACCAGTGGTCCAAATTGTGGTTCCTATCAAGTTTCGCAATGAAGTTTTGAAGTGTTGTTATGATCAGTTAGGTCATTTAGGAGTGAGCAAAACTTACAACCACATATTGCGTTACTTCTTTTGGCCTCGTCTAAAATGAGATGTTGCAGCTTACATAAAGACATGTCATACTTGTCAAGTTACAGGTAAGCCAAATCAATCTATTAAGCCTGCCCCTTTGTGTCCAATCCCTGTTGTGCCTTTGCCTAAAGCTGGATCCATACTCCGCGAGACAAAGACATTTTTCCCCCCTGCAGACGTTACGCCCACAAAATGACGTCATTTTTTGTCTCTGACCGCCCGCTGATCCGCACTCCTGTGCACAGGGTCCGGGCCGAACTTTGTCTTTCAAGGCTGTGCGGCAACCATGCTGTGATTGGTCGGAATTTATTGTGGGCGTGATGAAAGTGGAGAAGCGCAAGAGCCTCTCCAGGTATATAGGTAGGTGTATAAACAGCGCTGATTCAACAGATTTAGATAAGACCATACTGGTTTTGCATGATGAGCAATAAAAGAAAGAAAGAAAGGCAAGTCAGGGTGATTTGTCACCAATAACTCCAGACAGCCGTTCACACATACCAGATGGTGACTGTTACCATTCTATATACTCCTACATACCCGGGCATAATAGGCTCGTTAACAATGTCTGTATATCTTTGCTATTGTTACTTTTAATGTCGCATCTTCACAGCTCATCACCGGACAGTTTTAAGTATCGCAGGCACATTGGAACACAGTAGATGTGCAAATGTGGTCATAAAGGCACAAACACTGAATCTTTGCTATTGTTACTTTTAATGTCGCATTTTCACAACTCATCGCCGGACATCTCACGCTGTTGCAGGCTCCCTCTCTGTATAATGCCCTCTTGCCATGGCACAAGTCCTTGTGGTGTGTTAAAAAACTCAGTAAAGTCTTTCCTTATAGTTTAGTGGGCGGGCCGTATGAGGAGTTCTGCACACACGCGTCTCGCGGAGTATGGTACCTCAGTGCGGAAAAGACCTTTTTTTTGTATCTCTTACCACCCGTGGAGCGCGTTCTCCGCTCTTTGTCTCGCGGAGTATGGATCCAGCTTTAGTCGAAGTCCTATCACGCTCAGAGTCAGGGGGCCCTGGAGTGGTTTCATCAAATCTTCAAATCTTTATTGTGTTCATATTGCACCGCATTGAACAGAGATTGGGAGGAAGGTCTGCTATGGTTGCTGTTGGTGTGTCAGGAAAGTACAGGATTCAGCCCCAATGACCTAGTTTTTGGTCATAAGGTTGGCTGTACTTCGTGATGGTTGGTTGCCAGATGATCCCCCCCCCCCCCAACAAATTTAATAGACTATGTTGATGGTTTCTGGCATAGGCTTTACGTGGCAGGTCAGTTGGCCATGAAAAAACTGAAGACATCTCAGGAGAGGATGAAACATTTGTATGATTGTCATGCTGACAAGCGCCAGTTTAGTGAGAGGGATCAAGCACTTGCTTTGTTACCAGGTGTTGGGTCACCATTTCAAGCAAAGTTTGCTGGTCCATATACTGTGAAACATCACCTGTCTGAACAAAATTATCAGATTGACACTCCTGACCACAGGAAGAGACATCAACTGTACCATGTAAATCTGCTAAAGCCATATTATGCTCGTGTTTCATCCCAGGGTGAGCCAGATTCCTCTTTACCTGATGCAAGTCCAGCTTTGACTGCTGGTAATGTGGGGCAGTCAACTTTTGTTGGGGGGGGGGAGGACGTGGTTGCACCTGATGATCCTGTGTTGCGTGGTGGTTTGAAGAACTCAGAATCACTTAAAATCTTGGAGGGTTTATTGGGCCATTTGTCTGCTGAGAAGAGTGTGGAATTGGCAAATTTGATTAAAAGTTATCCTTCTTCTGTCAGCAGGACTTTTGTTGTGTTTAAAGTCTGCTGTGATCGGCTCCAGTCCTTCTAGCTCCCAGGATGGATCAACCTTGTAAACTGCATGTGGATGCCAGCCACATTGGTGCAGGTGCCGTTCCACCCAGTTAGGTTCTTTTCTAAGAAGTTCAACGCTTACCAGGTAAACTACTTTGTAGAGAAAGAGGCTCTAGCATTAATTCTGCCTCTACAGCATATTCTGTTTTAGATTCTGGGATGCCCATAACTGTATTTACAGACCACAACCCATTAACCTTCTTGAATTCGTTACAGAACTTATTTCTGTAGCCATATAACTTATATTCGTCACATTAGGGGAAAAGATAACATAATGGCAGATGCTTTGTCCTGAGCACCAATGTAACTTTGTTGGCTCTTGTGTTGTCCATTATAGTCTCTGTCTCTTCCTTTCTCTTAAATTGCTCCTAGGCGCCAAGGTTGCTGAGGTGAGAGGATGCAGTGGCTATGGAGGTACCACAGGGTCAACCTGTGAAATGGTGAGCCGTTCGGGGTCAAGGTTATGTTTAGTTGTGTGTTGTAACCTCCTGAGAGAGCTAAAAGTCCAGGGTCGAGAGTCCTTGCTAACAGGGGGAGAGTTACGGCCCTGTGTTGGCCTCTCGGGGAGTGTTGTTGCTGCTGTCTCTCTCTCTCTATTGCTGGGTGGAGCTGATCCTGCGCTCATCCTGAGCTGACGAGCTGGAGTAGGATTAAGAGGGCCCAAGTTGCGTCAGTCTCTGCCCCCTTCTGGTCTACTTGGATGGACAATATACTCTACCATTCAAAAGTTTGGGGTCACCAGACCAGTTCTACAGCTTCTCTGATCAGCATAACAGTTCAGCTGTGCTAACACAGGAGTTTTCTAATCATCAATGAGCCTTTTTAACACAATTAGCTAACACAATGTAGCATTAGAACACAGGAGTGATGGTTGCTGGAAAAGGGCCTCTGTATACTTTTGTATATGTTCCATTAAAAATCAGCCTTTTCTAACTAGAATAGTCATTTACCACATTATAAATGTCTAGACTGTATGTCTGATTACTTTAATGTTATCTTCATTGAAAAAAAAACAATTAAAAAAAAGACATTTCCAAGTGACCCCAAACTTCTGAGCGGTAGTGTATATCATATAATGTACCATGCATGACTACTTTCTCATCACACTGCTCCTTCTCTATCTATGCTATGAGAAATGAGGAGGGGGGTGCATTTTGAGTTTATCAAACACTTAATACAAATTGAAAAAAATACCACTTTTAGAAGTTTTACCTTTTAAGTCACACACTTTTAATACTTGGCACTTCATTGCATCAGTTTGCTTTCCATCTTAAAAAAATCCACAACAATATTTCACCATGAAAACAGCAAGTAAAATCCAGCTATTATATTGATTAATAATCAGTTAAAAAATTGTAAAGATTATTTTTGCTTAAGGAAAAGATCAGAGCATTTCCTCCATCTCCTTTTAAAGAGGAGTCAGTGCAGTTTACAGTTAGTAACATCACCTTGAAATATTCTCCCAGAAATGATCATTCTGAAGGCTGATCTGAACCAGCTGTAGAAGAAAGCATAAATAAATGGGTTGAACATTGAGTTTGATAATGCGAGCCATCTGACCGACTCATTCACAGAGATGGGTGCTAATTTACCAGTAAGAGGTATGAAGCTGATGCAAAGAAAGAAAGGAGACCAGCAGAAAAGAAAGACTCCCAGAACTATAGCCAGAGTTTTGGTGGCCTTCCTCTCCATCTTACTGACAGCTGCTCCACACTTTGTCGTATTGTGGATCATGCGCGCCTGTCTCTGTGCAACAAGGAAAATCTTCAGGTAGATACACAGCATTATGATCACTGGGAGGTAAAAGGTTAATATGGCACCTACAGTGTTTGCCACAAGGATGTCTGTCATACACCTGTCTCCACAGTTTTCATTGTTCAATCCAGCAAATACAATAACAACCCCAGTCAGAACAGAAACCCCCCAGCACATCAGGACCATGACCACAACAACACGGTGATTGATTTTAGCTCTGTACGTCAGAGGCTGACACACCGCATAGTATCTGTCGACAGCAATGCAAACCAGGTTCAGTATAGAACATGTGCACAGTGAAATATCAAAGCTGCCTCTCACTTTGCAGGATAAAACATTCAAATCCAGACAAGATCTGAGCGACAACGCCATGCTGAGAGGAAAGACAACGATCCCAACCAGCAGGTCAGCCACAGCCAGAGACAGGATGAGAGAGTTAGTAGGAGTGTGCAGCTGTTTGAAGTAAATGATGGAGATTATAACAAGCAGGTTTCCACACACAGTGATAACAGCTAACAAACCTATGATCACATTTAACAATCCACATATAGTGGAATGGCTGTTTGCTGGTATTTTATTGAAGTTAACAATCTCAGAGCAGTGACTTGTGTCAGTCATGACATCAGTCCAGTTGATAATAACTTCAGTTTTCATGTCTTCAGTCACCTTCAATTCAATACAGTTCATATTATTGTTAATACAGAAATACATACTGTACATAGTGCAACAGTGTCAGTTATCATCCTTACCTCTGTGTCAAAGGCTGTTCATGCATGAATGCTGGCTGTCACATGCATCACTGTGCAGAGCCCTGATACTTATCAAACACCATCTAATTACCATATAGTTACACAACAAGGGGGGCGGGAGACCATGAGGATTAAATGACCAATCAAACACCATGTATGTTTCTCTTTTTTTTCCTCCCTCATGTTTTTGTTACCATTCTTATAACTCATTTATACACTGAAAAACTTTTTTGCTTTATGTTTTAAAATGGCAACTCGATTGCAGTTACATGAAGTAATGTACAAGCATATCTACAAAGTTTAAGAGGGAGAAAAATGATGGCAGCAGACTAAAGAAGCGGTGTGAAGGGTGGGTGGGGTCTCCTGTGATGCAGAGGGCCTTTCGGGTGAGACGGCTGTCGTAGAGGTCTTGGAGGGAGGGGAGAGGGACGCCGGTGATCCTCTCAGCTGCTCTCACTATGCGATGAAGCGTCTTCCTGCAGGTGGCGGTGCAAGCTCCGTACCACACAGTGATGCAGCTGGACAGGACGCTCTCAACAGCCCCTCTGTAGAAGGTGCACAGGATGGAGGGAGGGGCTCTGGCTCTTTTGAGCTTGCGGAGGAAGTAGAGGCGCTGCTGTGCCTTCTTGGTCAGGGATGCAGTGTTGTTAGTCCACAAGAGGTCCTCAGTGATGTGCACACCCAGGAACTTGGTGCTGCTCACCTGCTCCACAGCAGCACCGTCGATGGTCAGAGGGGTGTGCTGACTGTGTGCTCTCCTGTAGTCCACAACCATCTCCTTTGTCTTCTCCACATTCAGGCAGAGGTTGTGGTCTCTGCACCACTCGGCCAGAAGGTGCACCTCATTCCTGTAGTTTGCTTCATCTCCACCGGAGATGAGACCCACCACAGTTGTGTCGTCCGCAAACTTCACAAAGATGTTGGAGTTGTGTGTTGGCGTGCAGTCATGGGTCAGCAGAGTGAAGAGGAGGGGGCTCAGCACACATCCTTGGGGAGCCCCGGTGTTCATTGTGATGGTGCTGGATGTGTTTCTGCTAAACCTGCGCTGCCTTAGGTCTCCCAGGATCCCTCAACAACTCCCCTTGTTTTTTCACTATACTGTATCAACTGTAACCAGCAAGAACAAACTCATCAAAATCTCAGATAATACATCTTCCCACCCTCAGACAGTCTGACTGACGCTAATGACACAGCCATCACACCCCTCGCATGAGCCATAGTAAACAGTTCTGATCAGCCTTTGAACCGGTTCTTCACTCTACTCCCATCTGGTCATTGATACAGAACCCTGGACCAGGACCTGTGACAGTCACCCAGTCTGCTGTGCTACCGCTGTGTTGTCTTGCCTACCTGTCTCTAGTCTATGTGTTTTTGGGCTGTTTATGTTGTTCATCAAAAATGTCTGTGGGAAATGTGACACTATGTATGTCGTGAGACGCCTGCTACTACTATTTACATCTACTGTCTGAAAACACAAACTGATGTGTGAGAAAGATTATCCCTTAGGGGACAATAAAGATTCTTAATCAATCAACATGCGACATCCAGAAGAAAAAAATGGTGGGCACGTATGGTGCAGAGACTAAAGCAGAGCAGCGAGAGGAGCTGATATGCCAAGAGTGCAAAACTACGGAGGATTTCTCATTAAGTGGTGAATGTTTGCAGCTTTATAACGGGAGTTTTCTAAGGTTTTTTGAAGGTAAGTGCATTTTAACAGAATGTTTATTTAATGTATATGTCTCTGAATGTAAGTTAAGTGTCGAAGACCCTTATTAGCATGTTAGCATTGTCTGTAATGGTGTTGATGATGACTAGATGACTTGCTAAGTAATGCTCCTGTATCAAACTGAGCTAATGTTACTGTATGCTGTTAACCGTGCGCTAAGTTTAAAGCTAAACCTAGCTCAGTGTGAGTTTATTGATGTGACTTTTGATTGAGAAGGTGACTAAGAGATGTTGTGTGTGCTGCTGATGGGTGCTGGCGGGTTGACCCACATCTCCTGGATCACTGATGACCTGACAGACAGGCCACAGTTCATCCGGGTGGTGTCCTGTCTGATACGGTGATGAGTGGTGTAGGAGCCCCACAGGGCACTGTGCTTTCTGCATTCCTGTTCACCTTATATACCTCAGACTTTCAGTACAACTCAGAGTCATGTCATTTACAGAAGTTTTCTGATGACTCTGCAGTTGTGGGGTGTATAAGTGGTGGACGGGAGGAGGAGTACAGGAGGCTGGTGGACAGGTTTGTGGAATGGGCTGGAGGGAATCACCTGCTGCATAATGTAGACAAGACCTGAGAGATGGTGATTGACGTCAGGAAGAAGGGAACAGCATCGCAGCCCCTTTGCATCCTGGGTAAGGATGTGGAGATGGTAGAGGAGTACAAGTACCTGGGAGTGACCATCGACAGCAGACTGAGCTGGAGGACCAACAGCACAGCTGTGTACAAGAAGGCCTGCAGCAGACTCTACTTCCTTAGGAAGCTGAGGTCCTTCAACGTGTGCAGCAAGATGCTGGAGATCTATCACCAGTCTGTTGTTGCAGCACTCTGTTCTCCTCTGTGGTCTGCTGGGGGGCAGCATTGCAGCCAGTGACACCAACAGACTGAACAAACTGATCAGGAAGGCTGGCTCTGTCATTGGCTGCAGACAAGAGACCTTTGAAGCAGTGGTGGAGAGGAGGACACTGAACTGTGATCCATCATGGATCACCCCGACCACCCTCTCCTCCCTGTACTGGACAGACAATGGAGCGCCTTTTCCAAAAGGCTCAGACAGCTTCACTGTCACCGGACGCTACAGGAAATCTTTCCTGCCTCGTTCTGCACAAGGTTTAGGTTTTTCTTACTTTCAAATTGCACACTGTTGTTCTTGTATATCATATCATATCATATCATATACCAAATTGCACTATCCGTTTCAGACTTATATTTATACCTGCATTACAAATTGCACATTTCTGCTTCTGCACCTGTGTTTATATTTATCTTAGAGGTATATTGTTATTTTTTTGTGTGTTTGAGTGACTGTATTTGGCTGCTGCAACAGTGAAATTTCCCAGCTTGGGATGAATAAAGTATTTCTGTTCTATTCTATTCTATTCCTTGGGTTTTTTTCTTATTCCTGCTGGGAGCATACCCTGGAGTTCAGCTGCGACACCTTGTTGTTGATGCTTGGTGGCATTTCCCCCTCATCTCATCTCATCTCTGCCCAGTCACCCATTCTGCAGGCGTCCGACTGACTGTCTGCTGAGTTTGTGAGTAAACTGTGAACGTGCATTTGTTTATATATTGTTTTCAATATATAAGTAAAGAGGTCACTCAGGTTTAGACCACAAAACACACAAGCATTGTCATCAGTTTCTGCATAATGTTATTTATTTATTTTTTTAATTTTTACTTAATTTGTGTATACCTTATTCTTATTCTTCTTAAGTAGAAACCCTTAAGTTAAGATAAATTCGTATTTTGCATTTAAAGTATCGCAAGTTGTGTTTTACTCAGGTATGTTACCCTTTAAGAGTTCCTTAAAAAAACTCTGGAGCAGAGGCTGCAAATGAACAGACTTTGATTCCTGCATGTGAAACCTCCACATTCACAGCGCGTGCTGCCAAGCTTTCTTTACATTTTTTTGCCTGCTGCCCTGCTGGTGTCTTACCAAAAAAATATTCTTAGGTGGTAAAAAAAAACTGCAATTCATACTGCGCTATCTATACAAAGAAGAGAGACCTACGTTACAGATGATGCAGTCAGCCATATTTTAATTTAACCCAGGGCCCAACGCCTTTGATTATATTTTCTTGTGCAAAAGACATGTTACATGGTCCTTTACTTTTTCCAAGAGCAGAAGCTTTACATCTTCCACACATCCCTCCTCTCTCCCTCAGCATCATGGTAGCCTTTTAAAAGATGAAACAACTTCCGTTCCATATATTTTTAAATTACTGCAAGGTGGTCAGAAAGACACTCAACATTCAGTGTGATTTCCCCCTAAGCCTCCAGATGTGCTCCCTGTATGGTCTCCATGTCCTCTCAATATGCTATGTATGGGCACCACCTGCTGTGATTGACAGAGTGATGGTTGTACCCCAAAGCAGAGTAAGTGTGCCACTCGTTCATTTTGATTATTAGGTTCTTTAGCCCAAATCTGGGGACCTCTGTTGCTTTTTAAACAGTTTTAACAAGACAGGCATTATCAAGACATCACTTTGGACATATTATTTTTTTAAATATTTGACCATTAAAAGGGATGAGTGTTAGGAATGAATGAATTCATAATAAGAATTTTGCCATTTTTCTCTATTGCATATATTAAATACTTTAAGTACATGCTCCACAGTACACATAAGTGTAATTATTTTTTACTTGAAGAGAAGATCAGAGCATTTCCTCCATCACTTTTTCAAACAGGAGTCAGTGCAGTTTACAGTTAGTAAAATCACCTTGAAATATTCTCCCAGAAATGATCATTCTGAAGGCTGATCTGAACCAGCTGTAGAAGAAAGCATAAATAAATGGGTTGAACATTGAGTTTGATAATGAGAGCCACCTGAGAAATTCAATCACAGGAATGGCTGTTGGATCATTGGCAAGAGGCAAAAAGGTGATGCAAAGAAACAAAGGAGACCAGCATAAAAGAAAGACTCCCAGAACTATAGCCAGAGTTTTGGTGGCCTTCCTCTCCATCTTACTGACAGCTGCTCCACACTTCGTCGTGTTGTGGATGCTGCGCGCCTGTCTCTGTGCAACGAGGAAAATCTTCAGGTAGATACACAGCATTATGATCACTGGGAGGTAAAAGGATAATATGGGTCCAACAGTATTTGTCATCAGGACTTGTATTAAACACCTGTCCTCACAGTTTTCATTGTTCAATCCAGCAAATACAACCGCAACCCCAGTCAGAACAGAAACCCCCCAGCACATCAGGATCATGACCACAACAACACGATTATTGATTTTAGCTCTGTACGTCAGAGGCTGACACACCGCATAGTATCTGTCGACAGCAATGCAAACCAGGTTGACAATAGAACACGTGCTCAGTGAAACATCAAAGCTGCCTCTCACTTTGCAGTATGGATCCTTAAAATACAGACAAGATCTGAGAGAGAACGCCATGCTGAGAGGAAAGAGAACCATCCCAACCAGCAGGTCAGCCACAGCCAGAGACAGGATGAGAGAGTTAGTAGGAGTGTGCAGCTGTTTGAAGTAAATGATGGAGATTATAACAAGCAGGTTTCCACATATGATGAAAACATCTAATAAGCCTATGAAAACATATAATAATGTACATATACTTGAATAGCTGTTTGCTGGTATGTTGTTGAAGTTAAGAATGTCAGAGCAGTGACGTGTGTCAGTCATGACATCAGTCCAGTTGATAATAACTTCAGTTTTCATGTCTTCAGTCACCTTCAATTCAATACAGTTCATATTATTGTTAATACAGAAATACATACTGTACATAGTGCAACAGTGTCAGTTATCATCCTTACCTCTGTGTCAAAGGCTGTTCATGCATGAATGCTGGCTGTCACATGCATCACTGTGCAGAGCCCTGATACTTATCAAACACCATCTAATTACTATATAGTTACACAACAAGGGGGGCGGGAGACCGTGAGGATCAAGACGACCAATCAAACACCATGTGTGGATGTTTTTTTTTTCTCTCTCCAGTTCTAGCCTTTAATTCATTTATACATTAAATTTGATATATATTTACTTGGATGCCATATTTTCTTCTGTGTTTAAAGCATGCTTATTTATATCACAACTACATGCAATAGTGTTCAAGTATCAGTATAGCAGGTATGGGGCTACATACACTACTGTTCACAAGTTTGGCGTCACTTTGAAATGTCTTTATTTAAAAAAATTAAGTGAATCAATGAAGATAACATTAATAAACCCCAAGGGACCCATTAATGGGGGCTTTTTCATACACCCAAAGAATAAAAGCCATATAACACTGTACTAACCAACCAAAAAATAATCATATTGCATATTAAATTAAACAGGAGAAACTTTACTACAAGCACATATAAGCCATATTTACACACATCAAACATAACTTCAACACCATGCAAATCAATCATCACTCATCAAAATAAAATTCTCATATCAAAGTCGACCCTCTTGCCGCATGGTTATTGCTAGCTCTGTGATACTTTAAGTCACACAAACAAGGTGTCATATGAAAGCTGAGACTTTTGACACTGTTACAGTTGTTTTGCTATATTATAAATATTTGGTGAATTAGAACATAAAAATATAAAAGTAAAAAATCACAAGTAACAAAAAATTCTGTCTTTCTTCTGTAAATTTGCAATAATCAGTCATATTTGAAGGCAATAAATGCTTGGTTCAGATAGACCAACATGTCTGTGTTTATTCAAGACTAAAAATATTAGGATTAGACATTTATTATGTTTGTGGAGGACTTTTTTGGGGGGAGAATGTATCAACTGTTGTTTAGCATAAAATGCATTTTCTTCCATGTGGCTGGTCATTGGTGAGTCTAGCACTAATGTTACTACTACCTGTCAAATCTACTGGTTCTGACCTTTTGATAGAGGTGTCAATCACCCTAATCAACCCGTCTATTGTGAAGTTATGAGCCTGCATATTTGACAAGGTATTAGCTTAGAATTAGGTGGGCGTGGCCTATCTGCCTTATACATCTGTTATAACCTACAGATGTGTAATAATGTATGTATACAAGTAAAACTGATGTAAATAGAAGTGATGAACACCAATAGTGACTTAAAAGTCAAACATATAGTTTGGTTCATTAAATTTTAAGACCTTTAAAAATTTCCAAGATGGCCGCACATAGCAGCCATCTTGGAAATTTAATATAGGTTAAATTTTAAAAATTAATACTTACACAACTGTGCAAATCTCCCAGGTGTCCCCTTTATTTTATTATGACACTTTGAAAAGTATTCAAATACACTGGTTGCTGAGATATACTCAATTCATTTTGGGCATGTTATTTTCAAGCTGATGCCTTAAAAATGGGCTTGGGGTGGAAGGGGTTAAAGTAATCAGACATACAGTCTGGACATTGTTAACATGTTAAATGACTATTCTAGTTAGTAAAGGCAGATTTTTAATGGAATATATACAAAGGTATACAGAGGCCCTTTCCAAGCAGCCATCACTCCTGTGTTCTAATGCTACATTGTGTTAGCTAATCATCCTAAAAAGGCTTATTGATGATTAGAAAACTCCTGTGAAATGATGTTAGCACAGCTGAACTGTTATGCTGGTCAGAGAAGCTGTAGAACTGGCCTGGTGACCCCACACTTTTTGCACGGTAGTGTATAGGCTACCTTTTTTCTCATCCCTGGATGTTGTCATGTTGTCTTTGCCCCATTCTGATTGATTTATCTGAGACACACAGGTCCAGCTCAAATAACAAACACAAAGCCACAAAGCCCATTAAAAATAATAATCATGTGATGGTAAACAGTCACATTATGCAAAGCCTTTTTCTACGTCCTAAGAGATTTGTCACTAAGATATGTGACTTAGTCTACATACAAAGCTTTTGGCAGTTAGCGTATAATACAGACTGTGTTGTCCAACATCTAACTTCTCAAAGGAAATAAATTAGACATCATCAGAACAGGAGTGAGTTAATAACAGAATCCAGCAGATCAGAAACACTCACCCATTATTCTATAGTTACGGTTTTGGCGGCCTTCCTCTCTATCTTACTAAGGGTTCCTCCATGTTTTGTTGTGTTGTGGTCTCTGTGCAACAATACAAATCTTCAGGTAGTTATACATCACAACTGAGGAGACACTCCAGTTCACCAGAACTATGAGCAGAACAACACGAGCAGTCGTTTTAGCTCTGTATGTCAGAGGCTGGCACAACAATGCTGCTCAGGTTCAGAATAGACCATGTGCTCAGCGAAACATCCAAGCTGCAACATACAAAAAATAAATGTTAGCTAATGTTATACATCATACCAGCGTATCATCAGCATGCGTATAGTATAAGTTTAGTTAAAAGCAGCAGCCTTTCCTCATAACACTGCTGTAAAGCTGAAAAACTAAGCTTTGTACACATGTAATAAGATTCCCCTTTTCCCTTCTCCCATTGTTTTCAATAGAACAGTCAGTTTCTTCTTAAATGTTAATGTGTGCTAAACTGTAACTGTGTTTGTAGCTTTTTCTGCTTGTTTTGGTTATATTTTAATATACAGAGTAGTTTCAAAAGTTTCAAAATCAGATCTTCAGTGTGTGTTTACCTGACAGCTCACTTGTCTTGATAATTATGTCTCTGGATAGAGCATCAATTAGAGGTGTGAATGCATGGTGTGGTCACTAAACAGCACACACACATTCACATGTAAACACACACCTGGATCATCACACCTCGTCATCTTGGGGCCTTACTGGTTTCTTTCAACATAACAAATACAGCAACAAAACTAACTTATGAATGCATAATAGTGTGAATAACAACATAATACTCCCACTGAGTCCAATTTAAACAGAATACGAGGGAATATATCCCGTTTGTCAAGCAATTTCCCTTCTGGGATTATTAAAGTATTTCTGATTCTGATTATTAAGTGCGACATGGTTTATACTGTAAGGATCACTTTTAGTTATGCCGACTTGACAAAAAACACAAACAGAAAAGTAACTTCGTAGAAGAACTAGCTCAACTTTAGGAGCCAGGAAACATTTAGAACATATCTACCATGATACTCATTTGATCTGTAAATACTCAGTCCTTCCAGGAGTTTTGCGGGCTTGGTTGCGAGCCTAAAATGCCCGATTTTGCAGCAGTATTTTTTTTTTTAAAAAGTGGTGCATGTTGCAACACTTTGTTGCGATTAAATTGCAGGAAACAGTGAAAATTGCAAAAAAAAATAAAAAATTGATAAATTGGAGTTTTGTTTTAATTAATTAAAAATCAAAGAAAAATTTTCACAAACAAGTCAAAATTGTGTCAATACAGTCGCTCAATATTCATCATAAAATCATTCATTCACTCACAACTCTACACTCAATGGGCAAAATCTCTCAGTTCTCCTGCAAAACAAACTTTACACTGAAAACAGTGTTATATCTTCTCAATATGGTATTTTGTTTCAAATGACACACACAAAAAAATCATATGAATAGACCTTTATAAAAACCAGTTGAACACTGGCGTGCTTAACGTAAAACACTATGATGAATAGAACACACTTCTTCTCTATTCATTCTAGGACTTAGGCCTTTTTTTGTTCAGTGTTCATACATAAGTATGTTGTAAAATATTTTAGAATATTGTTTTTATAATCAGAACACACAAATACACGGTAAAACCACTTTTAAAGTCTCTGTGTTGGCTTCCTGTCAGCTTCAGAAGTGATTTTAAGATCCATTTACTAGTTTATAAATCTCTTTGTGGTCTTAGCCCATCTTATTTATCTGATTTGCTTTTAACATATGAACCTTCTAGACCCCTCCTCTGGTACTACTCCAAAAGTAAAGACAAAAGCGAGTCATCTTTTTCTTTCTTTTATTTTATTTATTTAACCTTTAATTAACCAGGTAAAAACCCATTGAGATCCAGATCATTTACAAGGGTGACCTGGCCAAGTGGTCAGCAGCACACGTCGAGAAAATTAGAACAAATCAAAGAATCAATCAATTATGATAGTAGTAAAATAAGTGCAGTAATAGAAAGACATCTTAAAAACACAGGCACTGATGGATGGATGCTTTTTGCCTAATGTGTAATAAAGAATGAAAAGCTTTAAATGAGATAAGCTCAGAAATGTTTAACTCAGTCTGGAGGGTATTCCAGGCTGAAGGGGCAGAGTAGCTAAAGGCCCGCTTTCCTAGCTCAGTCCGCACATGAGGGACCTGCAGGTGGTAAATGCCACTGGATTGCAGGGCATGGCTGAAGAAGAGTACACAGATAAGGTGGAGCCAAACTTATAGATCAATACCATCCAGTGAGTGTGCCTCCTAGTGCTCAGGGAGGGCCACTCAGCTTTGGCATACAGTTCACAGTGATGGGTGAGGCGGGTACAGCCAGTCACAAACCTCAAGGCACAGTGATAAACAGTGTTCAAGGACTGGAGGCATTTTGACGACGCAGTCATGTAAACAACATCACCATAGTCGATCAGTGGTAAAAAGGTTGCCGATACCAGAAGTCTGCGGGCTCTAAGAGAAAAGTTTGAAATATGTGCTTTGAATGACAGCTCTGAGTCAAGTAAGAATCCAAGATATTTATAGCTGGTGACCAGTTCAATGTGTTTCCCCTGGAGTGTTGTTATCACAGGCAAGTTATCCTGTCATCTACACCTTGGTGAGAATAGAAATAGAAAATAAAATAGGTCCTAAAACTGAGCCCTGTGGCACTCCCCTCGTGACCCCAAGAGAAGACGATACAGAACCTGCCATTTGTACACTGGATCTATTTGACAGATAGTCGGCAAACCAAGCAGCAGCTTGGTTTGTGAAACCTATATTTATCAAGGTTTTAATCAGGAGAGGGTGGTCTACCATGTCAAATTCCTTTGACTTTGGGCTACACAGTGTTGCTTGCGGTCCAGAGCATGGGTAAAATCATTTAAAACTTTTAAGGTGGCTGTGACAGTGCTGTGCCACAGCAGCCTGAAGCGCAGCCTGGGCCTGATTTGTGAGATGAGCTCTTCTGTTTTGAAGAAGGTCACTCAGTTTCATCTTCTTCTTGCTTGGTGCAGCAGCAGTAGGTTCACCGTCATTTCCTCCAGCAGTTTTGCTGCAGCTTTCACCACTGGCACCTTCTCCACTTCCTACTGGCACTTTAAAGTCCAGTAGCTTTTGCACAAACTGACGTTTGACATCATCCAATGCCTCTGGCTCCTCCATGCTGCCACGATACCTTGGATCCAATATTGTGGCCCTTCTCAGGAGGACTTGGATTGCAGGTGAGCTGTTTTTTTCAGTCAGTGCCATGACTGAAAAATGTGGCCATGTTTTCTGTCTTCAACCAGGACACGTCTAATGGCTGGAAGTTGCTCCAACACCCTCTCTACCATCTTCTGCTTACTGCCCCATTGTGTGACAACATCCTGTGATAAGATAAAATTGTTTTTGTTCATTAGTTAGTCTATATCAATATTAACTTAACAAATACTACTGTTGCTATTTCTATTATTTATTGTTATCAATTTGTATGTTTGTATATTATTTTTATATGCCAGTGCAGTTTCATACTAACAGACCACAGTCTCAGTTAGATTCTACAGGTCTACCGGCTACTATAAAATAAAAATAACAACTCTTTAAATATTTTGTCTTTTAAATTAAACTATGACTGAATAAACATCACTCAGCAGTATTAGACTGTGTTGGGGGAGATTAGCCTCACTCTGTGCCTTCCTCAGGTCTCTCCTCTTAAGCCAGCTCAGGTTGAATGTGTTCACCAAACTTTTACAGAGTCCTATGGCACGTGCTGTTCGATCTTTGTCACTGTCCAGACCATGGGACACAGCAAGATGGAGATTGAGACATGGCCAGCCAAGATTTCTTATTGCAGCAACGATGTTAGCACCATTGTCTGTAGTGATGCAAACTAGTTTGTGCTCATCCAGTCCCCAGTCTTCTAAAGCAGACTTCAGGTTTTCTCCAAGGGTGTCAGCAGTGTGGTTTGTCTGGGACATATCTGGTCTCTGAACACTTGGAGTGCAGGGTCCAGTCAGCAGTTATGTAATGTATGGGCAAGCTCATATAAGGGGTCATGTTTGAACTTTGTTAAGAATTCTTCAAGTTAGATGTGTTTAAGTAGCGAATGTATTCATTCTTTTATTTTGTAAGGGAGCGTTTTATTTTGAAGGCAGTTTATGCAGTTCCTTTTGCTTTCCTCACATTCTACATTTCACATGTTTACAACGGTGCAGCAGTCACTGACGATGTAAGTTATGTTCCCACTGATGTGAGATGAATGAGTACATGTTACTTACCTCCTCTGTTAGTGCAGCTTCCCCATGGTGTGTGTTTGCACTCTTTAAGATGTCCAGTTTACATGTTAGCATAATCACGATTTGGCTCGCTAAGCTAATTCAGTGTTTATATGGCTGTTAGCCTCAAGCTTATTTTAGCTACATATTTATGTTACATGGTTGAAGGTGGAAACAGCACATGTGACTACATGACAGTTATCCTTATTTGAATGTATTTTATTTACTGTGAAGTTATTATTTACTGTATTCATTTAAGCAGTATGTAATGCTATGATATTAGGGCTATAAAATGGTCAGAAAATGCCCTGTGTCTGAGTGCTTTGGTCCTTTTTTAGAGTAGTAGCTGAATTTTAATTTTTAACACCTGGGAAGTTATTATTGCACATGTTATAGAGGTATTAGCAGTTTAAAAGAAGAAAAACAAACAAGCGAATTTGATTTTTTTAGGATTTTAGTTAGGAAAATATTCTTTGTTGTACATGAAGTTTAATTTAACATTTGAAATGGGATCCTGTACATGTAAACAATCTAATTCATTTTTTGAGCCTGGGGCTCTGGGTTTACAATAAAACAGTCCAAAAGTGAAGTATTTACATAGGCGAAAAAGCGCAAAACCAAACCATATGAATAAGTTTTAAAAAGTGCATATATATAAGTAAATATATTCATATATACAAATCCAGTCAAATTTTAAAACTGTCACTACAAATCAACTGTAGTTCATCAGAACTGATGAAACTGCTTGGAGGAGCAGCAAAACATCATCACAAAACTGGTCCAGCTGCCTCACTTCAAGCTCTTGCATGAACATGTCCTGGCCCTAAATTACAACAAAATGTAAACAATAACTATGACATATTACATTCAATGTGGAACTGTAGCAGTTCCTGTCTGGTTGCAGACACAGTGCTACATTGCAAAGGTTGCACATCCAGCTGGTGCACCTTTTGCACACTTTACATGTTCGCCGGCCTTTGGTGGACCGCTGGGAAGCTGGATTCCCTGTGCTGGTGGGGACAGGGCAGTGGAAGGTGGCTGGCGGAGGAGGACCACTGACTTTCAGTGGTGTTCCAAGCAGATGTGCAGTCAGCTCTTCTTGAAATTGCTGCTGGGTCATGTGTGCCTGCTGTTGGCTGGCACACTCTTCCTTGTGGAGCACATAGCTGTTGGTCACACAGATGTCCACAAGATGCTGGAACACTGTGATTGTCCACCTCTTTGTTTTGCGGTGAACTGAATTGGTGCCAAGCATTTGGTTAGAAGTGTCAACACCTCCCATATATTTGTTATATTGAGTCACTGCTGTGGGCCTGGGTACAGAGACTCTCTGGTACCTCTCACATGTCTTTTGCCAGCGTTCCACCATGTCCCCCAGACTGGATGGACACTGGAGCAAAGAGAGACCTCCCGGGTGTCCTTCCATTTGACGAACAAAAGGTCACCATCTCTTATCCAGCGGATGCTTCCTCTTGGTGACTTTTTGTCCAGTGCATTTTGTTTAGGTTTGGCACACCGACTCTCCCCTCCCGATATGTGCCACAAACACCAAATCCCTGCTGGATGAGGTGGCGGAAGAGCAGGGGGCTGCTGTAAAAATTGTCCATGTAGATGATGTAGCCAGTCCCCAAGTACTCATTTTTTACCAGCTTAGCAACTACATCAAATGACAGCCCCTTCCCTGAGACAGATGTGGTGGCCTTCCCGGTGTAGAGGATGTAATCCACTGTGTATCCATTCACATCAGCCAACACAAACAGCTTTAGCCCCCATTTTGTGGGTTTAGCCTTCATATACTGTTTGATGCCCAGTCGGGCCTTGGTGGCAACCATCCTCTCATCCACAGCCAGGTGTTGTTTGGGGTGGTAAAAGGACAGGCAGCGGATGCGGACCATGTTCAGGAGTCTTCTGACCCGTTGGATGGGGTCATAGTTTTCTTTGCCAAATGTCATTCTCTACATCTGCCTTTGGGTCACTCATGTGGAGGTTGCTGAGAATGAGCCGGAAGCAGTCACGGGACATGACAGCTGCAGGAAAAGGTACATGGAAAATTGTCATTGATTGCCGCCAATAGTCACTCATCTGGGGTAGGTGGACCACAGACATATACAGCAGCATACCTATAAAATGTTTCACCTCATCAGCAGAAACTGGGATCCAGCTAAATTTTTTCCCCTTCTCCTGGTTAGCTGCTGCTTTTTGGTTGGTGTGCTCAACCAGGATTTGAAGAACTTCTTCATCAAAAAAGTGATGGAAGATCTCACCTGGTTGAGGATTACCCATGTTCAAAGGAGGTTGGACACCAGGGGGGCATTTTGGAAAAAATCTGGGGGGAGTAGGGGCATCCTCATCAGGATAATCAAGCTTTTTCCGGCACTGATGTGGTGATAAGTGGTGACCCAAATCACTTCTGCCTCTGTGTCTCACTCTCCCAGGCTGTGGGACGCTGGCAGTTTGGCAGACAGTGCTGCAGCATGACTGCTCATTACCAGACAAAACACTGAAAATAATTGGGAAAAATATCTCCCACACATAATCTAAAATCATTCAGGTACATATAAGTGTTTTTGAAATACTGTCAATACCTGTCACTAGAGGACTCTTCATCAGAAGGGGGAAGACTGAAAGTAACATGGATAGAAACAAATGAAATTATTTTATTTTTGTTATAGCAAGCAAGCAGTAATCATATAATGATTATATGAAGTACAAATAATGTGTAGGTAACATTATGACACACAATCTATGATAAAGACTGCTACTAATAATAATATACATACATTTGAGTAGCTAGCTAGCTAGGTGTTGATGTGTTCACATACCTCATCTCAAAAGTAGCATCCTCCAAATTGCTCTCTTCCACAAATCGTAGCGGCCTTTTTATGGTTCTGGATGGTCTTCCCAACATTATAAATAGTGTACAAGCACACCCACACACAGACAGACACACACACACACTCTCTCTCCAACTTTACTCTCCCTTTTTGATAAAAAAACGCTGTAGAACCGTTCCTCCACTCTCTCTTCTCCTCTCGCTGTCAGTTTTCCCTCCTTTCGAAGCAACATCGTTGCAGTACCGTAATACATAACATATATAATATACTGATGGAAAGCACGGCTTCTCAGAACTCTGTCAGTGTTGGAATTTTTCAGATTGGGCCAAAACTCGAGGAGTTACGGTAGTGAGAAGGCATCTTGCACTCTCGCGTTATTTATGTGGATTTACGTCGCGTATATATGACGTATGTGAATACCGTAATGTACCACATATCAATGGAAAGCGCAAAATCTCAGCTTTCTAATGCCATTTATTTTTCTGATTGGACAAACTATGACAGAGTTATGGTAATAAATGTCCACGTAGGGAAAATATAGGGCCTGCGCTAGCGCCGTAGGAAAGGGTTAATGTTGTTGTATAGTTGTGGAATTGCAGTTTGTGACACATATGTTCTGCCAGGCAATTCATACTGCCTGTCAAATGTTTGCAGCATTTTTCGAAATGCCAACAATATTAAAGGGCAGCATCTCTTTTGCAATTAAACGAATTACGCTGTCTGAGTGCGCACCATTTTGCACTGTCCTGTTTGTATTTTGTTTGTCGACTAAACGTCCCAGTGATTTTGGACTGTTGGGAAGACGGAGACGGCCCCTCTGTTGGAGTTTTTTTCCCCAGCTGGGAAAACTGCACCGGGTGGTTATGTTTCAGGTGCAGATGCAAGTTTTCGTATTGCTGCTTTTAGTTGCAACTGTTTTAAAACAAATACTACATACCGGCTCACACAGGTTAAGTGGTTCACCACGGTCATTGGGTCTGAAGCCAAAGTGCTCCCACACTGCAGCTGTCGCGTTTGGATTGGAAACCAATTCCATCTTTCACTTTTCCAAATTTTGTCTGCTACTCCTCACCGGGCTGTGACAACAGAGTTCGCTCCCCATTACGAGAGGTCAGTCGAGAGCCACGTGCCCGATTTTGTCATCCAGCCCAGTTTGGTAGAGAGAGAGAGACACGGAAATCAATGCATGAATATTTAAATTATCGCGGCCAGAAAACCTATCGACCTCATTCTTTCTTATCGTGCAATTCATTGATTTATTGATGTAGACCATTGTCAATCAATCTCCTCCGTGCCGTGTCTCCTGTACAGTACAGAATGCCTTCATCTTTGGTTTCATTCTCTAATACTGGACTTTTTTTTTTTACGAAGGTTTGAACTTTGAGTGTTCAAGAGAGAAAAGTGTGAAAATGTTCATGCCAGTCTGGGAAAATTGTATAAAGTGTGTAGTGAGGGGTTTCACAGCCTTAAAACATCTATAACAATTGTAAAAAAAAAAATAAAGCTGACTTTGCGGATTTTGACTATTGTGGGTTATTTTTAGAACAAAACTTTCATATGTTCTGAAAATGGAGTCCATTCGTATAACCCAAAGCAGCTGGAAATCACTGTGCACTGTTCACCGTCTCCTACGGAGGGTGTACATGTTCTTCAGGCCTTGGGTAGCTCGCCATCTGAACAAGAGACCTGGCCAATATGAATTAACATCATATCCTAATGTTAGCTTATCAAAACAAATGCTAACAGCAATATTATTTCCACATAATTCAGTTTTAATATTTCAATGGTAATTGCAGTACAAAACCCCCAAGCCTGAACCCCCAAGCAAGATTCAGGCTCTCTGTTTCTGTAAAGAGACAATGTTGATTTTAAAAGGTGCTATATAAATAAAACGGAACTATATTGAATTGAATCATAGGGGCTGGCACTGAATAATTTCTAAAAGGCACCACGGTGATACAGAAAAACCCAGCAGAGCAGAAATGCTCCCATGACCTACACTTTTGGCGGCCTTCTTGTCCATCTTACTGAGGGTTCCTCCAGATTTTGTTGTGTTGTGGTCTCTGTGCAACAATACAAAATCTTCAGGTTGGTAAACAACATCACAACTGCTGTTATATAAAAAGAAAAAGTAGGTCCTAAAGCAGCAGAACTTCAACAAAACATGGTTTAATCCTGCAATTATGATAGCAACGAAGGGAGATACTCAAGTTCACCGGAACCATAAGCACAACAACGTGAACAGTAATTTCAGTTCTGTATGTCAGAGGCTGGACACTGCGTAGTATCTGTCAACAGCAGTGCAGCACTGGTTCAGAATAGTGGGGTTTTTTTCACTTCACTTCAGCACCAGTTCTTCACATTACCTGACATAGCAAGACACCAGCCTCATAGCCATAGTTATTCCTCGCCGAAAATTGTACTTACCTTTTTTTTTTTCTCCTTGTCTCAGGTCTCCCAGCCATGAAGCACAGCAGCTCCTCTCATTGCCTAGCAATGGCATTCAAACTATTGTTCTTCACCCTCTTTCTTCTTCTTCTTCTTCTGTACGTTTTTGGCGCAGCGTATCTTCAGCATACACTGACCGATTTCAGCCATTCAACTATCAAAAAGTCCATCTCACAGAGGACATTCCAGGTTGACTTTTGAATTTTTCAACTATTTATAGTTTTTCAAATACTAAGCAATTTCGGTGTCAATTTAAACATGGAAGTCTATGAGAGAGCCCTTCAACGAGGGTCATCTGCCAAATGTATCTCCTCCTACAAATCCAGATTTTTTTTTTAGTCATTTTAGTCTTAAAACGCTCATTAGATGCTGCTCTATCAATCTTGCCCTGTATTAATGCCATCCCGTCCTCCATTCTTTCCAACATGGAACAGCTGAGTAGACATTACATTATCGGCTCGTGTCAAATCAGAAACAAGAAGTGTTGCCTAGGGATGTCCTGATCAGGTTTTTTTGCCCTCGAGTCCGAGTCCAAGTCATTTGATTTTGCATATCTGCCGATACCGAGTCCCGATCCGATCCTAGCAGCAAAACGTGTGTGTGTGGCGCACGCTAGGAGATTTGACACACGCAGCCGCTCATCGAGGTCTCGAACCAGGACCTCTCGCGCCAAAAGCGACTGTCATACCCCTACACTACAGAACACAGAGCCACCTTGCACAGAAGGCGTTAACTTTGAGAGTCCTGATAAATATATTTTCGAGTCCTGATCGGGAGGTAATGTCCGATTCCGATCGAGTCTGAAATCACGTAATCGGGCCTGATTTCCGATCACGTGATCGGATCGGGACATCCCTAGTGTTGTCCCCACCTTTTTCCATAATCTTTCATGTCATTGTATTTTGACCTTCAGGGCCACCATAATGCTGCCCCATCAAATAAATCATCAGCCTGGATTAGCATGCATCCCATCTCCTATAGATTTCAATAGAACAGTCAGTCAGTTCCTACAGTGACTTCTTTTAAGCCCATTCTTGTGTATTTGTGCTAAACTGTAACTGTGTTTGTAGCTTTTTTTAATATCCAGAGTAGTTTAAAAAGTTTCAAAATCAGATCTTCAGTGTTTGTTTACCTGACAGCTCACTTGTCTTGATAATTATGTCTCTGGATAGAGCATCAATTAGAGGTGTGAATGCAATGGTGTGGTAGGGAGTCCCTGCGCTGGCTTTGTCACCAAACAGCACACACACACTTACACACTCACCTGGATCATCACACCTCTTCAACATGGGGCCTTACTGGTCTCTATCAATAACAAACACAGCAACAAAACAAGCGTATTATCACATAATTGTGTAAGTAACAACATAATACTCCCACCGAGTCCAATTTAAACAGAATATTTCCTGTTTATTTACTAAACAACAAACCCAAAGGTGCGACATGGTTTAGACTGTAAGGATCACTTTTAGTTACATCATGCCGACTGGACAAAAAACACAAATGATACTTTACTTTATGATCTACATCTGTAGATCTGTGGAGCTGGACTTTAAGACATTGTGTTCCTTCCCCAAAGTGGCTTCTTCAGCTCTGAAGTGATGGAAAAAGTCAACAACGTTTTTGATTTGAACATGACCCGAATGGCTTACGGTACAGCTGCAGGATTATAACAAGGAAATCATGCAGAATCCAACACTTTCACAGTCAGATAAGGAAGTCAAGGGGTGAATTATTATCACCCAACAAACTGTTATACCTATATATATATATATATATATATATATATATATTATATTTATAATATTATACATGCTGTTAATGGAAATGGCCTGTTGCCTGTTTCATTGTTGACATATAGAAAGAATTACAGAAAGTGTTAGATGCTTTTTAAAAGGATTTGGTTTGTGGACTGATCCTTATCCTGCAGGCATTATGATGTGTGTGATTTGTTTAGTTTGATGATGAACACATTTGTTGTGTTGTAAAGAGAAGAGCGTATATTACTTATTCTAAAACATTGATTTAGGAAGCCACATGTTAAAGGATTTAAAACAGCTAAATTATTATTTTCTTTATTGTAATTACCAACATAAATCATCCTTACATTGAGTCTAATCTGGTCAGGATGGCTGGTAATGATATAACAATCACCAAATAATACATGTATGTCTTAAACATAGTGTGTAGGGCTGGTAGTTATCGGTACAGTCGACATGGCCTCAGCCACAGGTAGAACAGGTATCATAGGGCCGATAAAATCGTAACTTTTAGCATATCTATGTATATATATATATATATATATATATATATATATATATATATATATACGTAGATATAGATATCCACTATTATATAATCAATGTTTCTCCTCTCTCTCTCTCCTTCATCCTCTCTGTCCTGTCTCCCTCTTCTTCTCCTCTCTCTCCTTCATCCTCTCTGTCCTGTCTCCCTCTTCTCCTCTCTCTCTCTCTCCTTCATCCTTTTTTTCAATTGCTTACACACTAAAATTAAAGCGATGCCACAATGAACAAAACCTAACACTCAAGGAGCAAAACACTGGCTTAGATTTGCACAAGGGGAAACATCAATGGCCACAGGGCTATTGTCAATGTACCAGGGCAGCGTGGGGGTAACATTACCCTTTGTGCTGCAATTACAAAGAATGGGGTCCTCCACCGCCAACTTGGGTCCTTACAACACTGACCTCATTCTTACATTTTTAGACAGATTACAAAATATCATCACTGCAGCATAACAAAGGGACCAGATGCAATACATTGTCGTCTGGGACAATGTAGCTTTCCATCGTACCGCTCCGGTCCAAAACTGGTTTCATTAACACCCACAATTTACAGTTCAATACCTTCCATCATACTTCCCCTTCCTAAACCCCATTAAGGAGTTCTTTTCAGCATGGCGGTGGAAGGTTCATGTTCTTTAACAATATCTCAAAAAAGAGAAAAAAAATCAAACCCAGACTGCATCATTAGAAAGGCAGAAATGTTCCAAGTGTTTAAGATCGAACACAGCAGTGTGTCAGTGGTTCAAACAGAATCTGATGTATGAACCATTGTATTGCTTGTATTGCTACTGCTAGCCTAGCCGGACCTATTGATTTGAATGGGCCGGTTAGCATGGGCTTTTAAGCTTTGTTTCTCAAATAATGCAAACTTAAATGAAGTGTCCATAACTCTAATAATGTCCTGTTACTCTTTGAATGTTTGCATACAACTTGACAGAAACTTTGTCAATGCAAATTGATTGAATTTGTTGTCCTATATTAGCACTGTGCATTAGAGTATTGTTTTAATGACTTGTAAAATAATATAGTTCAATATTATCGAATATACATATTATATCAATATACACTGATGCACACTGACAGTTTTGTTAATGTATATTGATTAATATTGTATGTGGTCTATTTTGACATTATATTTATTGATGTACATTGATGGATGTTACATTGATATTGAATTGGGAAATGTATTTAATGCAGCTGGTAATTACTGTTATTTGTGTGCACACTAACTGAAGCCCTGTGTCTCATCCAGGCCAGGTTTTGATGGCGATTCATCTCAACTCAAGATGGGAAAAGACTTTTCCACCTCAACCCTGAGGAGTCCCCTTTCCAATAGGCTCGTAGAAAGCTCCTGTAGCCTACACAAACGTTTGCCCCCCTGCATTACTTCTGCCACGTCCCTCTCCACACAGACAACTTCCACACTGCTCCTTTTGGGCAGCTGTGTGGCATATGGACATTGGAAGAATTTGGGAAGTTGAATGAATAACATTTAAGGCACAATCATGTCGATTGTAACCATGTAATGTTGAAATTGATAACTACTTGAAATTTCCATCCATTCAATCCATTCGGACTCTTTGTTTCATGTCTGTTGTTTGTTGTTTGTCTGCAAAGTCCATAATATAAGGTACCATCAAAACACAAACCTTATGTCTCTGTTTCTCCCTCCAGTAGATGTTTCCTAACTTCTGATACTAGCCTGGGCTGTCAATAATAACTAGCATATTTGCTACACATCCATGATAAAATATATATTTTTTTTTATATTTTAAAAAATAACATTGATTATTACAAACAAGATGATATGACACATTCAGTAGCGTGTACACACAGTGCAGCCTATAGGATGATGAAGCATCTGATGCTGAGGTGTTGGTATGAAATTTTGGTTAGGGCCCCTGTTGTTACCTCTTTAATTTGCTACCTTGATACCATGTTACCATGTTACCTAGTTACCTTAGTGTCTCCATTAGTCCACGTTTTTGTTTTTTTTTTAGTTTATGCTAGAGTCAAGTTTATGTCAAATGCCTTTTCTGTTACATGGCTTTGGCTGCTCAATATAAACCCTTCTGGGTAGGGATGCCCCGATGCGATCACATGATCTGAAATCGGGCCCGATTACGTAGTTTCAGACTCCATCGGAATCGGACGTTACCTCCCGATCAGGACTCGGATATATATTTATTAGGGCTGTCAAAGTTAATGCCTCCTGTCCAGCATGCCTCTTTAGCATGTAGTGTAGGGGTATGGTCTTTGGTTAGAGAGGTCCTGGGTTTGATGACCCATGGGCAGTTTGGTGAGGTAGCACACATGTGGAAATGTGCAACCGATGTGGCTGTGATGAACAGTCAGCGTGCTCATTAGGTGCTGTGGACACACACACCGGTTTGCTTGCAATAACAGGCAAAACATTGTAGTAACCCCGCAACGGCACAGGACAGCACAGCCAACATAGCACAAATGAGCCCAACAAGTGACTTGCTACTTGCCTTTGTAGAGAACCCTAAAAGTATCGGATCGGTACTCGGTATCGGCAGATACTCCAAATCAAACAACTCGGACTCGAGGGCAAAAAAACCAGATCACATCCCTACTTTTGGGAACATTGCCTCTCTGCCTTCATCGGAGTCCTCTCCTTCACCAAACCCTGACACTCCACCATCTGCTCTGGTGACTTTCAGCACTGTTCTCCTTACCCCGTTTCTGGAACTCCGCCCCCTACCTGCGCTTGTGTCCTTCCTCAAATCCCTGACATTATCAGTATTTCATTCATTGAGATCTAGTGTGTTTTATTATTTATTTTATTTGCTTAGCAGTGTACTTTTAAAAACTTGAAACTGAGTAAACTAAGTGTCCAGCTGAATGACTAGATGAGCTAAAAAAAACCCAGAAGATCCCTCAGGACAACATCCACCACCTTCAGGAGCATGCCCAGGTGTTGTAGGGAGGTCATACAGGCACATGGAGGCCACATGGCACAGGTGATTTTATTTTATTTTATTTTATTTTATTTTATTTTATTTTATTTTATTTTATTTTATTTTATTTTATTTTATTTTATTTTGTTTAGTTTAGTTTACTCACTCCTAAAATTGTTTCATATTTTAATGTAGCTTGTTATTTGCAAACATTATTTGCAAACATTATTTTTTATTTGGTGATTGTTGTTGAAATTATTGATGAAAATATCCATTCAGATAGTTTATTAGTTAAGTTAGTCAGTTAACTTTTGGGTTGTTGACATTTTATTTGTTTGACATTTACAAATTTTGTCTATAATTTATATTTTAAAGTCAGCTGTTCTTTTATTTTATTTTATTTTTTGAAGGCAGAGGCTTCCATTTATCAGGTACACATGAGGAAAGAATTCCACATTTGTCAGGTTAAGGGGTGTAGGTATACAAATGTGTACGGAGAGTGCCCTCTGCAGGTTGAAACCTTGTAACTGTAGCTAATTTTCCCAGTTATATTAGGTACAAGCTGACATCATAAACCATTCAGCCACAGAAAAACAGAACAGAACAAGAGGTGAAGTTGCTCTTTAATTTTTCTAAAATCAGCTTGCATAAAAACAGTATAGGAAGTGTACACACTCTACTACTCCAGAAGGTGGCACTAATGTGCCAATAATCTGTGGGTCATCTACACTCATCATAAAAATAAAGGGAACACGTAACAGGTGGAAATGAGAGGCAGTTATCAAGACAGCCCCTATAAAATCTGCCTGATGTTTGATCACTTTTGCATTTTGTCAGTGCTCTCACCCCTAGAGGGAGCATGAGGCGGTGTCTACAACCCACAAGCTGCTCAGGTAGTGCAGCTCATCCAGGATGGCACATCAATGAGAGCTGTGGCAAGAAGGTTTGCTGTGTCTGTCAGCACAGTGTCCAGAGCATGGAGGAGAAAGCAGGAGACAGGCCAGTACACCAGGAGACGTGGAGGGGGCCGCAGGAGGGCAACAACCCAGCAGCAGGACCGCTACCTCCTCCTTTGTGCAAGGAGGAGCAGGAGGAGCACTGCCAGAGCCCTGCAGCATGACCTCCAGCAGGCCACTGATATGCATGTTTCTGCTCACACTGTCACCGGTTTGGTGGTGGGTCAGTAATGGTGTGGTGAGGCATTTCGTTGGAGGGCCGCACAGCCCTCCATGTACTAGCCAGAGGTACCCTGACTGCCATTAGGTACTAGGATGAGATCCTCAGACCCATTGTGAGACCATGGCTGTATTTGAAATCACTCCCTAATCACTATTCACTTTGGCCCTATATAGAGCCGTTGCCATTTTGTAGTGCTGTCCGAAATCTTAGTGAGAAATTATAGACCCCATATAGGGCCCTCAATGTATCCCACAATGCATCTTGAAAAGTAATGTCCATCCATATGGGAAGTAGGGAGTGAGTAATTTCGAACACAGCCCATATGCTGGTGCAGTGGGCCCTGGGTTCCTTCTGATGCATGACAATGCTAGGCCTCATGTGGCTGAAGTGTGCCGGCTGTGCCGAACTGGTCATACAGGCACGTGGAGGCCACACACACCACTGAGCCTCATTCTGACTTGTCTTGAGGAACTTCCACTCAAGCTGGATTAGCCTGTGATGTGATTTTCCACTTTTATTTTGAGGATGGTTCCAAATCCAGACCTCCATGGGTTAACAATTTTGATTTACATCGATCATTTTTACGTTGTTTTGTCCTCAATGTATTCCACTATGTAATGAAAGAAGATTTTCAACTGGAACATTTCATTCATTGAGATCTAGGAGGTGTTATTTTATTACAGCTGATGGATAACTGTACTAATATTCTAATGATAAAGCTTTGATTGGTTATATGTAGTTACATGTACACATTTGGATTGATTTTTTTTCCTTTTTATTTACATTTACAGGTTTGACATCACAGTTAAAAAATAAATAAATAAAAATAAATGACAAGCAAAGACAAGTAAATGTCACAATAATTATTTATTAAGCATACACATTATAATAATATAAATATAAAATATGCTATTTTTGTTTTGTTTTGTTTTTTTCAAAATCGGTGAGACATCATTATATCTGTGTTGAGACAGACAGACCATACAAACAGGTTATTTTATTTTATATTCTACCAAAATCTGCCGAAACTTCTACGCAGCTGTAACAAACTCGGCCAACGACGCGTGCCGTCCTAAAATTCAGGAGCCTGTATGCGGAAGGCCCACTTACAGAGAGAGAGAGAGCACAATAACCTACTGTATACTTCTTTATATATATATATATATATGTATGTATATACATATATATATTTCTTACTGTAGTCCAACAATGGCAATTAGCAGCATGATAACGCACCACTCATTTTATTTTCTTAATTCCGAGAAACTGCAAAAAAATGTTAGGTAAAAAAAAAAAAAATGAAACAAACATCGAACATACTGATGGATCATCGTCACTGTACTAAGAGAAAAAACTCGTCCACAGTGAAACAATCAGAGAGAGAGAGAATTCAAACAATCAAATTTAAGATCGGAGTGATGATGAAGATCAGGATCGATTCACCGTCAGCTCAGCCAGCTCATGAAAAGTGAATGACATCAAATTCTTTTGACACGTCCGCCAGAATATAATGAAATCCGGGCCACCACAAAGGTGCAGCTAAAACTGAAGCTAAAGGTGAACTGATCCCTCCCCCTCCCCCCAAAAAAGCTATCAATGACAATAAATAACAAATAGTTTGATTTTTTTTTCAGTTTTTTTTTTTTTTTTTTTTTACATTTTTCTTTTTCAAAGTTTGGTTGACATGCTGAATCCTTTCGTGTTTTGCAGGTTTTTGTTGGTGGTCGATCAAAAGGAAAAGTACTGGGCGAACAGCTCCTGGCGCTGAGCATCTGGGGAGTCCATGGTGGAGTCCTTTGTTTCAGGAGGGCTTCGGTGGGGGTGGGGTGGAGGGGCGACAACCAGCACAACACAACAAGTTAAACACACAAATCAATTTCACTCATGTCTGAAACATGGCTGCCTCGACAGTCAGTACAATGTGAAGCAAACATATGTGTTTTGTTTATAGTGACACCTGTGGCTATGAAGCGAACTGCAGTCTACTTAGGTGTTGATTGATGTTTTTCAGCTCATGTTTGTTGTGCTATGACTAGGAAAAACAAAAAAACACTCGGGTACTCAAAGTGCTTCATACTTCACATTAACCCCTTTTGTGCACACAAGCACACACACATTCACACACCAGTGGTGCAACGTAGGGTTAAGTGTCCTCAGCTTTCCTCAGAACTGCACCTGCTGCTATGTTTTTTTTAAATTTGACTTATTTTTCCTCATTCCTCACACCGCATGTTGTCATGTGTTAACTCTCCTTGTGCTGGTGTAACTCACTTTTCTGTCCACAAGGTGGCAGCAGAGCCTATGTGATTACAAGCATGTGTTTCAGCCTGACCATCGGCGTACTGAAAGAGGACTTCAGCATGACGAATGTCTTTCTGTAAACGTCCTACACCTTGTTATGAATATAACCAGATAAAGCTGCAGTTGTTTCCTGACTCATGTTAATGACACAGAAAACATATTGTCCCCCAAAGTTTACACTAATTAGCTACTATGCATCAAAAATAAACACCCAGAGGAGCCAGTTCTGCCTCTTTAATTGGCTACTTGTAGAAAAAAAAAACAGGCCCCAGGGTAATATTTATAATTCGGAGGGTTATTTTTTTGTTAAGGAGGTCAATTGCTTCCCAAAAGATTCCCTTATGTTTGCTCAGGCTAATGAATTGTGTTTATACTGTAGATAGTCCCAGTTCAGACTGATCAATGTATTAAATGTTTATGTAGGGTGTCATTTTTAAAGAGGAACATAAAACATTGACTGTAGGTTAGCTTAGTAAAAAAATGGGTTACTGACATATTAAAGTGCCATCCTGTCCTAGTGGAGACAATGACATCATCGGGTTAGTCGGTGTGGAGCTACCGAGCTAAAAGCGACACAACCAGTGAAAGGTTGTCCACTTTCATACGTTGTTAATTGTGATGCTAGACTTTTGTTGAGATAATTGTGTACAGAGTGTGCAAGACCAACAAGTCCACTCTGCTCCCTCTGGTCTACTGGCTGTCTGACTCATTCAGCTGTTAGCATTTAGGAAGGCCGGTAAGAAAAAAAACGGGTCTGTGTGCCGTTGACCTGTTAACCTGTTACCATCCCACCGCTGCTAATTCAGCTAATCGGCTGACTGAGTCAGACGCCTGTAGCAACAAGTCCAATGCTGTGCCAATGACCTGCTTTCCTTAGCAAATGTAGAACAGCTGAGTCGGTCTTATAAGAGGGGGAAAGTCAAACTCATAAAACTTGTTGATACAGCAAATGTACCACGGTGTACCTTAAAAACCATCCCAGGTGTCCTCTTTATTATTATGACACCAACAGTATTCAAATACACCTAGTGGCTGCTGAGATATACTCCATTCATTTCGGGGATGTTATTTTCAAACCGAGGCCTTAAAAGTAGACTTATGTGGTGAAAAGGGTTAATCCTGCTTTACTAAAAAGTGTTAAAATCCAGTTTGACATGAATAATCTGTAAAAAAAAAAAAAAAAAGATCTTTGGATGCTTCTGCACACATCTCTGGAACAAGTAAGGGGAAATAAAGTACAGGAGTCGTCGTCTGGTGGAATGAAAATGCGAGAGGAGGTGCAGGGCAGGAAAATATGACGGAGAGGACATGAGAGGAAATTGGCAAAAAGATGAAACGATGAATCAAGGTCAGAGGGAAAAAAAGGGCCAGGAGATAAGAGAGAGGATCAGAGGGAAGGAAGGGAAGTCTGTCCGTTTATGACGATGGCCTCTCTTTACACCTGCTTTTAAAGGCAAATCAAAATGTCTGTAATTGATCAAATTACAGACATGGGGGATAAAACTGGTGCTTCATGCCACTGATTGTTGGAGTCAACAACTAGTTAAAAGATCTTTCGCTGTCATGCTTTGTGTCTTATGTGCTGATTGGTTCATTGACACACAACCCTCCAATTAGCCATAATGCTACCATTAGTGACCTCTGTGTGAACAGGCGCTAATGTGGCTGGGATGTGTTTTTAAAAACACGCTGTTGACTCACTGTACCAACAAAGGACAAGATGGCGCTGTACATGTTCACTGACAGTGTTAATTAACCCTTTAGACAGATGATGCATCTTTTATATTGTGCTAAATACAGTCAGTGTTTCATTTCCTCTTAACTGTCCATACTATATAGTTGATGAGAGTATAAAAAGAAAGCTGGATCATTACTTCACACAACATGAACTTCTCCCATCTTCAAGTTTCTTTGCTCAATTTGTGGCTAGCAAGTCTAACTGACATGCCAGATGTTACAAATAACCATCTGGAAAGTCCTTCTGCTCGTCCTTCTTGAAGCACACCGATGCGCCTTGATCACCTTTGTCGAGCCACAGGCACCTGTTAAGGGTGAATTATTGTGCGACCTTGTGCTCTAAGGCCCCGTTCACACTGGAGAAAGTCAGTCCAGCTAGAGTAGGATTGAATCCAGATAGTCTTTAAGCTGGATACATTCAGACCTATTTTCAAATCTGGCTATCACACACGCGTGTCCACACTCAATCCGGCTTGTTTGTTGTCCTCCAAACCACTAGGTGGCACCTTGTAAAATACAGAGTCCGTTCAGGCCACGTTAGGACCGAGTGCGTGCACGCTTCACGTTTTTTTTGTCCTGTGTCGCTCGTTCTGTTTTTTTTTTCAGTTTAAAAAGCAGTGTATTCCTTTGTAGCCCTCTGGAAAATAAACTCGGGCAAAGCTGTCGTAGTTCGACGGTTGTTTACATACGGCTTTTGTACACGACCCCGACACTGTCCGCGTGAACCCGAAGTATCACGTCGCTAGCCGGATTCGCTGGCTGCATTTGCATTCAGACCTGAGCCAATCCAGCTAGATCCACCTCCAAAAGGTGGATTGAAATCAAGCTGGATATAGCCGGATTCGCAGTGTTCACACTCAAATTATCAGGATATATCCAGATACGGCCCGAATCTCGCTCTAGCCGGATTGATTTCCCCAGTGTGAACGGGGGATATCTGGATATATTCGTATCGTTTTTTGTTTTTTTTCCTGAGTCTGAACAACGAGAATCCGGATATATCGCAAATCCGTGCACGCGATCTTAGCGCGACCTGAACGGACTCTGAATTTTACGAGATGCCACCTAGCGGTTTGGAGGGCAACAAAGACACTCGGTTAATAGGTCTGAACGTATCCAGTTTAAGGGCTATCCGGATTCAATCCCACTCTAGCTGGATTGACTTACTCCACGTGTTAACGGGGCACTAATTCACACAGACTCAGGACGGCACGTAGCTATGTAAACACAGGTCATTTTCATCGCCTTAAAAATGTAACCACCATTTGATTGATGTCTGTAACTGACCAATCAGAGCAGATTATTTTGCCTGCTTGTTAAGAACAAAGAGTGCACGGCGGCATCAGAGTGGATCTATAATATCTGACCTCATACTCTTACGGCTTCACTTTGTTGTGTGTGAGAGCGTGTTGCTGCTGCTCTTAAGATTCCCATCAAACGTAATGTTATAATGTGTTGTGTGGCATTTTGTAACAAGCGTAACAAAGTGTTGGTCCCATAGTAACAGCAGGAAAAAAAACACACATGCAGCAGTATGGAGAGTAATACCCGCTCACACGCATGCTATCGACCTGAACACCAATGCTTTTTTTTACACGTTTTGCTGGCATGCAACTGCATGTTTTAATGTGAGAAGCACGTTGCATAATTCATCATCGCGCGCACACTTCATCATGAAACAAGCGCAGCATTTAAAACAGCAATGAAAGCTGCCACCAGCACCACACACAGAGAGGGGGAGGAAGGACAGGCCATGATAGCAAAAGACAATATCTACTTCATTATAAACTCATTAAGTTTATTTACAAAACCCTCTTGGAGTCAAGTTTAAAGTGCAACATGCTTAAAATTCCCATGAAGAGGAGGATGAAGAATCACAAAAATGGCACAATGCAACAATGACAACAAACAACAAAAAAGCCACATATGAACAAGTTGTATAACTTCCTGAACAGAAAAACAAAAGTGTCAGCATGCAGGACAACACGTTCAGACAGTCATGAAAAATAAAATAGACATGCCCCTTTTTTTGCATTCCAAGGCCATTTATTGAAGCACATGGGACTTCTCTTTGTGTTTATGTTATCCCTCCATATATATAAAAATATATTTATCACATTTGTTCATCAGCATTGACTGAAACTGAGGAGCCAGGACTTGCCAAACCCCCTTTTCACCCTGACACCCAGAGGGGCCCCCAGCTATACTAAGATCATATTCCTGGATTACACAAGTGCTGGAAGACTGCATCTGTTACAGTTACATATGACTAGCTCCTATAGCTAATCCGAATATGGGCAAAGATGTTGGAGCTTGAATGCTAACTTTTGTGTACCGGGCTGTTTATTTCTTGCTTTTGAAGCCAAAGCCCCTAGTGGACAATCATGATATTACATTTTTTTTTTACTAGACGTGTACAAAAATACGCTATGTTTTTTGTCTATATTTTCCACGTCATCTTGCGAGGATGCTAGCGTTATCAATGCAATATTCTTTATTAACTCTGGGTGCAATGACCAAGCGGCAACTTCCAAGGCTAAGAAGTTAAGCCAACGCCTGTCTCTCCCCCATACAACTCCATGTTAAAATGTCCATCTTTATGGTGAGTAACAGGCAGGTTGCACAGTGTGATTGCGAGCTGCCTGCAACCTCCGGCGTATTTGGATTAAGTAGAAGTAAATATATAAGTATACAAATAGTTTAGCCCTTTAAATAATTATTTTAAATGGCTAAAACTTCACACTTGTTTTGTTTTTGTGCTTTTAAACAGACACAAAATTTTGATTGTTCATTGCAGGTTAGTTTTAGGGTTAGCGACCTTGCTTGCTAAGCCTTAAATAGCCATAGTCATTTAAATCTATGTGAATCTGCCACCATTGTGAAGTCAAAAACTAAAAGGGGTAGGGATGAGTGCAGGTTTGACTCAGTCCAATCAAATGTAAGAACCCGCACTTTAAACCGAGGCCCTGTGATTGGATGATTAAATGACTGACATGAGCTGCCGGGGGCTAAGAAAGGTCTCACCTCATGAATTTCTTGGGTTCGGTGGGAGGGGTCGGCGGGGCAAGAGGTTTGTTGGAGTTGAGCTCAAGGTGGTGAAGGGGGGAGTTGGGGATGGGTTCTAGGCGGCTGGGCGGGGTTGGGGGTGGGGGTGGTGGTGGCTGTGGAGGCTGCCCACTCCCTTGACCCACCACGTTCAGGCTCAAACCTGCTGTCTCCCGAGCCCTGAGATTAGGAGAGCTGCCGAATCTGCTGGCTGCTGTTTTCTCATTCTTTTTCTTTTGCTACACAAGAAAACACACAAAGGAAAGGGGAGGGGATGGGGGGAGAGGGTGGGGGGGTGAAAAAAAGGGGAGCAAGAAGGAGGTTTAAAAAACAAAGAAATAAAAATGAGAAGGAATGGAAAACTAGGGGAGGAATGGGGGGGGGGGGCTTTCGGTCGAAACAGTCCAGCCGATGGGAGACAGGAAAGAGCGGCAGCTGACTTGATCATATTTAAAAAATGCTGATTGAAGCAGCAGTGAATGGATCGATCATCTGAAGACTGGCCTCACACTCAGTCTTAAAGCAACAGTCGCTCTGAGCAGAAATGAAAGTTCAGATGAGAGGAGGAGGAGGAGGAGGAGGAGGAAGAGGAGGAGATGTGTCGAAGCAGGAAACATCTCTAACGCTATAACAAATGGCTTGGAAAGCAAAGGGAAAGCTGGAGGAGAAGACAGTTAGGAGGACCGGTCCAAACACATACACACATAAAAACGTAAATAAAAATTTACAGCAAGAAAAAAAAAAAATGGAAGTTATAGAACCTGAGATGGAGTCAACAGTTTAATATTGATCATGCAATGGAAACAAAACACACATGAAACATCACAACCAGGTGAGCTGGAGAAAAAATATCTCCTGAACTAGCTTCCTTGCTGGAAACAAGAGTAATGTTACATAATTCAACCAGCTATGGAAAATCCTAAACTGGTGTTCAGATTATTTTATGCTAGAAGGAAGAAGCAAAAGTTCCTTGTTGTAATCTAATCTAGTTGAAAGGGCGAGCCAGTCAGTTCTTCATCAAAACCTTCAAACTGATCTGCAACTTATACACTAAAAAAAATGCAACAAATGACCGATCAGAATTGAATATTAATATTCGAAGCATACCGAACACATTTTTATAGTTTTTGAGGCACCAGGCATTCACAGGATTCGCTAGCCGCATTTGCTAGCAACGTCATACTTAGGTCGCGTACAAAAGCTGTGTAAACAACCCGAAATACGACAGCATTGCCCAGAGTTTATTTTCGACAGGGCTACAAAGAAATAAATTGCTTTTAGAACCTGGAAAAAAAACGAAAGAACGAACGACACAGGAGAAAAAAAACAAAAGAAGACACGACGTATCAACACGTATCACAACTGTCCTAGCACGGCCTGAACGGACTCTGAATTTTACGAGGTGCCACCTAGCAGTTTGGAGGACAACAAAGAAGCCAGGTTAAGCTGGATTGAGCGTGGACACACATGTGTGATAGTAAATTTGAAAATAGGTCCGAACGTATCCAGCTTTGGAGTGTACCTACTCCACTGCACATGTCTTTTGTTGACACTAGTCTGATGATGGCAGTTTATTCTGCGTCTATTGGTACTGGTAGAACAGAAAAAGGCTGCGTCTATTGGCCTGTGTGTCTTGATAATTGGGGTGCTGCTTGAATAGCGATGCGTACAGATTGTACAATGACCATTTACGTCACAGGTTACGACGTACGCCAACATGCAAGGAGGACGTGGACGTAGAAGCTGTCACACTGTGAAACAGTCATCCTAAATTTCTGATACCGCTAGTATTTTATCTCAGGTTGCCTTTAGTCACAAGACACTGACACTGGCCATCATTGAACCTGTCTCTAAGACAGTTTCAGAGCCACGACCAAAGATATCTCCACGATCCTTCGGTACAATGGTCGTCTTTTGTCCAGGACAGCCCAAAAAATCGTACAGTGTATACCCGGCATTAGAGGTTTCCTTACTCTGATGCACTATGAGTGCTCTGAATTCACAAGACCGTTACCTTAATACATAGAACATAGTCCATCGAACGTGATATCATGCCATGGCGTATAAATAACATCCAGTTGAAGCGTCCGCATGTCACTTTGACCCTATTTTGCATGAATGGACTCAAATGTTAGGCTACTGGTGTGTTATTTCACACTGTTGTTTGGCCACAAATGACAAAACACTGGTTAAAAATCAGCTGACGTCACCTCACACCCCATGCGCTCATGGAATGACAAAGCAATGAAGGTTCGTATAAGGCAGAAGGTTGGGTAGGGTGGTACGGTGTAGTCTTAGGTTCGCCCAACTGCAACTATACACGCCACTAACTGTTTTGCTTTCACTTGCGATAACCTTTTGTTTTAATGAATTTTATCTGTTATTCATACGCCATTTTGGTGATACCAGGGACATGCTTATAAAAATGACTTATAAAAAAACAAGAATACAGAAAACAAGAAAATACAAACACCAATGTTCTTTTCAGTCATGCTGCTCTCTGGCCTGGACAACTTCTGTCCAATAATGGATTTTTCCATCGTCCCTTTATCATCTTCTATAAACTTTGCTGTTTTTATGGGAACGTAGTAATCCTGTCCTTTGCTATAAAACACATTTATTCCCTACAGCAGATTTTCTTGTGTAGAGGGCGATTGGAACAACCCCCATCAATCGTCCTGGTTGATCAGCACAAATGTATATGAAATGACGTGGAGTGGATATCGTCTTTGCTATATGCAGTAAAACAACAGGGACAGGCTTATCATAGATAGTGCCCCTGTGTGTGTGTGTGGTGTGATACCGGACATTTAGGGCCTTACCTTAATGAGTGGGTTGATGACTCCTACATTAGGACTGGCGTTGAACACTTTGTTGAAATTGGTCTCTCTGTTGACCAGTTCCAGCTGGTAGAACTTCTTGTCGTCCTGAGAGGAGAAAATCGCGTTAGCTTAATGGCCCGCCTGTGAGTCCGTGGATGATGACAAAAAATGTAATTTGTTCAGTGAGTTCTATCACGGCTAACGAACACATACTTAAAAAAAAAAAAAAGAATTCTGACAATAAGCTTCATCTTCCCACCTGGATTTAGTCTCTTTGTGTTACCCAATAGCCCCACCCCCATTCCACTCTATGGGCTCTAGAAGTGCAACGGACAAGTGTGCGAAGAAATGTGTACAACTGATGTGTACAACTATGTATTTTCTAACAGATATCCAGATACCAAGTTTGAAAAATGGGATATCTATCTGATGAACAAATCCAGATCAGGCTCAGATTCAGCCCTTCAATTAACCTTGTAAATTGTGTAGACTGAATCTGAATTATTCATAAACCATAATGGCCACAGCAGCACACTGTAAAGCCGAGTTGTTCAGTCGCATTCACAAGGAGTATATTACAACAAATTTGGAAATTTTGTTGTCCTTGCCTATCTTACTTCATCCATATTCTACTGGCCTTAAATGATCCTCATTCAACAAATATGGTGTTCCACTTGGTTGTACCTTGGGTCCTGTCTAAGTCATTGTTTTCCATACTTATACCCCCTAACCCCTAACCTTATAAGACGCCAAACATCTCAGGCCATTGTCAGGTATGAGTGAGCACACTGTAAAAGTGAAACTTATAAAGAACAAAGAAATCCCAAGTCAGCGGACTCCAGAGGACCTCTGCAGAGACCTTAATGAAAGACAGGCAGCGAGGAAGGAGATTACAGAGAGGGAGGAAGGAGTCATGCAGAGGGCAATATGGAGGAAGATAGTTCTGTGGTCTCTACAGTTATTCAAGGAAGATTTCTAACCATCTTGGGTGCCACCTACCATTTCCCTCCTCTCTCCTGTAGCTTAAAATCTGCAGTATTTGTGATGCAACTTTGTAGTACCAACCCAAAGATTGTATTTTTTTTAATGTTCGAACAAAAGACAAATAAAATGACATAACTTAGCATTTTGGAAAGTTGTGTAAATGAAATGCTACTACACCTGCCTACCAACTACCACAAAATACTTTAATAGCTTTGGGTATGGGTATTACCTCCTCGTTTGCCACCTACCACCAGTTTCTTGACCAGAGATTCTCTTTCGGAGACCATGTCCTTCAGCTCAGCGATGATCTGCAGATCCTCAGGGCGGCTCTCTCGGTTCCTAAACTTCTCCTCTGTTCCTTCCAGCCTGCAGGCAAGTGAGCAGATAAAACATCAATCAAAACCATCAATATTCTGAACAAAAAAAAAAGGCCACTATTCAGACAAATTATATTTTTACAACTAACCATCAGCAGAATTGTGTGTATAGTTCCCTGCGTATGCATGCATTCTTAATAGAGGTAGAGACAGGGATTGATCATGTAGAGGATGTCAAGAGGATGCTGATTTTCCCCTAAGTGTATTTTATTTTGAAATCTATTTTGATAGTCTGTCATATTTGAAGGCACTCAGGCAACTTCCTGTAATTGGTTTGGGGTTATAATTGGGGTTAAAAGAAAATGATGAATAGCAGTATTATACAGGCAGGATGGAGCGCATCGATCGCTATATTTGATCTTCCACTTTGTATTGCATGTCAAGAATTAAAAGTGTGCAGATGAGCGAGTCATAAGCTTTCCTTCTATATTAGCTTCTTATCAATAAACACTAATTGTCCTCTCTATAATAAATAAATAAAAAACAAACAGATGCACAGATCTTCTACAAGAACTTTTAAAATCAATCAATGGTTTTCAGAGAACTGTAATATATGTGATAAAAACACCATCTGGCACCATTAGCTCAAAGTAATGGTTTAAAACAAGCACAAACCATCATCCCTCTGCCACCGTGCTTGACAGTGTGTATGAGGTGTTTCATGCTGTGTTTGTCAGGGTTTGAGGGTGGAAGGCGGACACAAGTGCAGGACAGCAGGCAGTTAAATGAAAAAAAACAGTCTTTTATGATACATGACTGTATCAATCCAACTGTTGTGTAAACTGACTTCTTTGTTTTTATGCCAGAGAGAAAAACTTTAACTAATATCAAGGAGAAGAGTTTTTTGCTATGTAAACTCCTCAAATGCCTTTTTCCCTTGTGCAGCTGCAAAGTTGGTCCCACAGAGGCCGGTGTGTTGTTCCAGCTGGTGTTCAGTGTATGTATCTTTGTGGTTGAACTGCAGTTTTCTCTGAGCAGGAGCACACTGAGGCCAAATGTTCGGTGTCCAACTATTTTTCGGCTGAGTGCAGCAGCATCAGCAACCCTTCAGTGAGCAGGAAGACCCTCTGTCACACCCAGCTGGAGTGTCAGTGACACAGTGTCACCCGTGGCTCCATCATATTTTTTGGCTTTCAGATCACACGGACAGAATATTTCCAGGGCTTGAGCAAAAAACGCACCTGCTGTTTCTTTGATTTATACGGAAACCATCAAGCCGATTTTCTTCAACACAAGCTGCAGGGGTGGGGGGGACTCCACTGCATGGTTAAGCTGATAAAAAAAAAAAAAAAACACCGGAGGAGATGCTGCGCTGAAATGTCAGCAGGAAGTTGTTCATTTCTGGTATGGGTGGAGTCTGTGATAAGGTGATGACTTAAGAGTCAGAGGTGTTGGAATATAATATTACTGAAGCTGACAATGACTGATGGTCAAGAGAACGTTCCTGTTATCTATCACTACCTTCTGGTCCTCTCTTAAAAAATTTCTCTCATACTCTCATACTGCTGCAGCGATGTTAGACTATGTTCCTCTGCAGGAACATAGTCTAACTTTTTTTCTAACCCTGAAATAAATCCTGCAGAAGTCCTACAGATTATGATCCGTCAGAAGGAAGACGCACAAGGGTGTACATGCCTAAAAAGACCAAAGGATGAATTAATGGTGACTGGGACATAAGGTTTAGTGGGTTACTCTAACTACTTCATCATGAACTTCTGCTATTGAGAAGCAAACTGGAGACATTTTGTTGCTATGGTTACTTGCGGTTAAATATATTTAAGCCGCTGATGTGTTCTATAAGTGTTGAATGTAATTATGTTTTTTCCAGATGTGAAATTTTGAAGTCCCAGAGGATCGAGCAACACTGGGACAAAAATAGTTCAATATTCACAAACAGGTGGGGGGTAGGGATAAAGAGGGAGGGCGAAGCTGTCATCACAGTAGTGATTAATTAGGTAGGAAGACTTGTTAAGATGTAGTTAATTAGATGAGAGACAGTGGATCAACTCTGACAAGAGACCCAGAAATGCATCTTTAGGGAGAGTGAGGATGCAAATTTGGTCAAAACGAAAGTGTGTAACTTCACTTCACTTCATTAAAGCATCTGTTGGAGACAACACCGTTTGTCAAAGGCCCAGCAGGTGGCGCTGTGCTCTCAGCTGAATGCAGTAAAAGGAGGTCAGCTGAGAGGAGGAAGCTGGCTCTCTCTGCATCTTTTCCTCTCACCCCTGTTTTTTTTTTCTCTTTTGAGTCTCGCTCTCCTGAGATCTGCCTCAGTCCATTTCCTCTGCGCTTTGGCATGAGCTGCTGCCCACCAGCAAGGAATTACCTTTCAACTCACTTCGATCTGTTTAGGTTTTCTTTCTTTTTTTTTCCCCTCTCTCTCTCTCTCTCTCTGTCTACAGATGCATCTGACCAAACCTCATCAATATAACAGACCTCCCTCTTCATCTGCAGGAAATAAAAAAATAAAACACTACCTAGAGTCATAGAATCATTTCTTGCTGATCTGCAAGGTCTTCAGATGAGAAATGTACAGATGCTAATACAGTTTGTGTGATTTCACTCACTTAAATGTAGCATTTTAAGACACCAATGTGAACAGAATGTTTAAATTAAGCTGTTTTTGTGTCTGATGGGAAATTATTCCCTGATGACCCCATATATCACCATGGCATTACCCCTACAGCTGCTAAACTGCATGGCTCACATTGCATTTCTGCCTAAACAATAAATTCATCAGGCGCAATCATCTCACGGTCATCAGACTATCATAAAAAAAATTGCAGCTACTGAAGCTATGAAGATATAAAGCTATTGGAAATGCAAGTATGTCAGGGTTGATAAGGCCAACAATGGCAGGCACAGCAGCTAATATCATTTAGATCATCATGATCCCCAAATGAAACAAGAAAAAACAACCAAAGCTAGCAGCCGGAAATTGATGTAGAACAGAGTGAGAGCCACGGTGACAGTGTTTTGGTATTAGATGGTGTTTTTGGGACTAAATCTTACTCTCATAATTCTCAACATGCTGACAAAGTAAGCCCAGTGCATTCTGGGTGTTAAAATTTAATGACTTCTGTGGCACAGACAACCACACAGCCTCTTCCGTCTGCTTTCTCTGGCCCTGTAGCACCTATGGTCATGTTCAAAAGTTAGCACCACTTCACGACTGAGGTTCAGAAAACTGCATCTGAACAAAGAACAACACTTGTGGAACAATGTCCTATGGACACATGAGACCAAAGTGGAGTAGTTTGGTCTTAATGATCACCACCATGTCTGCTGGACACCAAACACAGCATGAAACATCTCATACACACTGTCCAGCACGGTGGTGGGGGGATGATGGTTTGGCCATAGGACCTGGACACCTTGCAGTTGTTGAGTGGACCATGAACTCCTCTGTATACCAGAGCATTCTAGAGACAAATGTGAGTCCATCTGTCTGACAGTTGAAGCTTGGTGGAAATTGGGTCATACAACAGGACAATGATCCAAATCATAGCAGCTGATCTACATCGGAATGACTGAAATATGACTCAAGGTTTTGGAATGGTCTGGTAAAAGTTCAGACCTCAACCCAACTGGCCTTAAGTCATCTGAACATAAGTGAATGTTCACAAACCTCAATGAACTGAATCAATGTTGTGAAGTACAATGGACCGAAATTCAAGACGCACAAGAGACTGATAAAGTCATACAGGAAACCATTACTTCAACTTACTGCTGCTAAAGGTGGATCTACAAGATACTGAATCATGGAGGTACTTAGTATTCACCACATGTTGTCATTTTGGTTTCATTTAGACTAGGGCTCACATCAGATTTTAATGAAGAGACAAGTGGATCTCCTCAAGTCATGTCGGACAGTTTTGCATTGTTTGTTTTGACAGCACAGTTTCAGACACACAGATCCATTTTTAATATTAATCTTTCATTAAGTTGGAATCAGTTGTCTGAAAAACGTTCGTCATTGTTATTAAATTGATTCCACACATGGATTGGTGTGTTGCCTCCTGCATACAGAATCAGGCCCTGGACCAGTTGTTTGCTGTAAATGATTGGATATGAGCCAGTTCCACCCCCTTCTTTCTCATACTGGACATCACCTTTCCTGTGGTTGACTCGAGTGGATGTGGGTTACAGAACAATAGAAATGTTGTGCTATAGGACGGCACGTTATGTACTTACAGTATCTGCAGGGCGGAGATCTTGTCTTTGAGCACTTCCTGTGCTTTGTTAAAGTCTGACACCATGTTCTGCGTCTCTCTGCTGTGGGCGGTGCTCAGCTCGGTGAGTTCCCTCTCGTGCCTCTTTGTCAGCTCCTGTTCGTGACCACTGCAGAAATAGGAGAGCAGTCAGCAGAGGAAATCGAAGAACCCTACCCTACCCTATGGTAGAATGGGTTACACGGGTCCAGTTCTACAAGCCATGCCAAGATGACCCATGTCATCTCACATCGGACCATTGACAAAATGACCATCTAATAATGTCAGCCACGTTAAAAGAAGCCTTCAAAATAGGACAACCTAATTGTGCTCCAGTGATGCCATCGCTCTACAAACGCATCCCCTTAACTGGGACAAGGCCTGCAGTGTTTACAGGGGCCAACTACGCTGATCTCTGAGACAGCTAGGTTTCTCTGAAGAGCTGTTTTGAGCGTCCAACCATCACTATGTTGGCAGCATCACAGTCCTTCTAAACTCCAAAGAGGTGGAACTCAGGTGGAGCTGAGGCAGGTGGGCAGTTGTGCTGAGTTGAAGGGACATCATAGAAGGGACCTTAGTACAGCTAGTTGCATGTCAAATGGTAGCAATACAGAATATCTTCTTTTTCATTTCAAGCTAATTGTACATGCACTCATAGAGTATGACATTATGACCACCATTTAATTTAATTGCGTATGCACAACATCCTGGTTTAAGACTTAATCAGGACCTGCTTCCTCTCTGTACGTCTCTCAGGAGAAGCAAAATGAGGTGCTTCTTCTCAGTGCCGAGATTAGGAAAGGGAGACTGATGCATGGACTGCATTCTAAATGCATGGAAACATACAAAGAACGGAATTATTATTGTTATTGATTCAGATTTAGACGCTATGACACACATAATGCACAAAAAACACAAATGTAGGATGACGTAAGTGGTATTTATATGACGTCACATATGAATGCAAACACATGTCCAGAAATGTGTGGAATGAATTATTCATCTTATCGAATGCGTTGTATTTGAAGGATTACAGGAATTAATAGGAAGAAGATGATGGAGAAACAGGCGATGGCGATGAAATGAGGAGGGGGAAAGAAAGGCAAATAGAGAGGATGATGATGAAGGGGAAACATTGATGTCTGTCTGCCTCTCATTCTGAGTGGGCCAGCCTTCCCCCCCTGAGGGGGCACACATCTTATCTCTGGCTGCTTCCTCTTTATTTATTTATTAGCCTATTTTTATCCCTGTGACCAGGATTCAGACAGTGATGTTACGTAACAGGGGAGGGAATGTGCTGCGCATGGGCCTGCCAGCAGAGAGACAGAAGTACTGTACACCGGCGGACAAGGCAGCACATCAAACACATGAAATACAGCGTGATTGATTCTAACGAGGAGCACGTTAACCACACAGAATGTTCAAATATTCATAAGATTCCGCAGGGGACAACATGATGATAGATTCTATTTTGCTTTTCACCCGAAATAACCTTTCTGTCTTCTAATCAATGGGATCCTGACATGGATGGAGAGACACTTTCGCTTTGCTCCTTTCATCTTTGTGTATTTTCATCGGGAAGCGTGGGGCTTGCACAAACTATCGTCATCCAAGTGTAATCAGTGAAGGCAAATTCAGCAACATGATGACAAGGCCTCTGACTGTGTCTGTGTGTAAAAGAAAGGGGGCTGTAGATGTCACAGCTCTCTTGAAATGTCACTGATAATGGGATGCCATTATGGGAAATATTTATAAATATCACATTTGACGTCAAAGCTCGGTGTTTGAACAAAAGCGCAGTATGATTAAAAAAGACCGATGTCACTGAAAGCTACAGACATAACATGCTTAACATTCTGGTTAAGCAGTGGGAGTAATTAGCCATCAACACATGTATTACACAGAACACCTCGTCTGATCACGGAATATGGGATTTAATGGAGTTAATTGACCCTAATTGACTAAGATTGATGAAAGCTAGCTCGCTAACAAAGATTAGCATTGGTGTGGCATTGTCTGGGTGAAAAGCAAGACATTGACTCCTTACTCAACTTGAGACAGCACCACATCACAGACTACTTACATGTTGTCTAATATTCAGCTGTTTGGTTGCCAAGGCAACAATAAAGATAAACCGTTAGCTTCTGTTTTTTTTTTTTTGCATGTAAAAAGTGTAAGAAGATCAAATCATTTTGTCACATATACAGTTGTACATAATGAAATGCATAGTGAAACGCTTGAACCCATGACTCTGCAATTAAGCGTCTCATGCTTTACTAACTGAGCTAGCAAAGCAACAGTTAGCAGGGTACAGAAGAAGCTAGAAAAAAAACAGTCAAAGGAAAATGTCAGTTTGATCACTTTTGAAAGATTAAAGATTATAGGGTGTACCGGATCTGCTGATTGGCCTCGCTGCGGATCTTCAGCACCTCTTTGCCCTTCAGCTCCAGCTCTTTAGTCAGAGTGCTTATGTTCTCATTGAGTGTGTGGATCTGGTGGTCCAGCTGAGCAATGTGGTTCTTCCTTCTGGACACCTCCTCCTGTAGCTCGGAGATACGGCCCAGCAGCTCACGCTCCTACAACAGGAGGGGGAACAAAACAAAGATGTTGTGTGAGAAGATAAGGTATTTTTCCCCATGTGAGAGCAATTTGACAGAATTTGTGATGATAAACTGGGGGTAGTTGTTCACTGGAATAGATGTATGCTGCAGGTGGTTGTTATGGTGAAAGAGAAAACGACAACTAAGACCCAGTTTTGCTGCTGATTCATTCATTTCCTTCCAACCTGACAAGATTCCCAAAGCATTATACTGCCACCACCGTGTTTGACTATCAGAATCAGAATCAGAGATACGGGAACCTTGTTCTTTGGGTGGATGCCAAGCATAGAAGCCTCAGCTTTATAGTGCAAATCAAGCCACTGGCATTCTATCTGAAAATGATTTATCTATGTAAATGAGAGTGGAAAGATGTTAAAGGACATTTTCAATATAATTTACAGCATTACCATGAACATAGAGTTCTTTTTGATGATAAGCTTCAAAAATATAATTTTGCACCAAGCTGGTAATAGAATAGAATAGAATAGAATAGAATAGAATAGAATAGAATAGACATAACATATACCTCTAACGGTAGAAATAATATAAAAAGAAAACATTAAAAATCAAAGTAATTTGATGTGAACACTGTAAACAGACACAGACACAGACAGACAGGTAAACAGACATAAATGACATACACCATTAATAAAATGGAGCATGCAATGAAAGTATAAAGAAGTAAATAATTGATCATAAATATAATTTGATCAAACATGTATAATTTTTTTAATGTATAATGATATAATGTATATATCAACTGTATAAGAACGTGAATATTTATTTATAACTCAACATCTGTAGAGTACAAGAAAGCAGAAGAACTTCACCACCACCTGCAGAGAACCTCATCGGTCCTGCTGCAGTAATACAACCCAGCACCACTCTTATAGACGCATAATATTCTTTGATAAAAACCGACACCTGCTAATGTCTTGTTGATATTTTTCGGACTTAAATTATACTGCTATTACAAGCGATTAACATGAACCTGAAAACTGCCAAGTTGATGATGGGGTGCCTCGTGTGCCAAAACCGCGCGTTATGATTAGAGACCTGAACAAGGAAGCAAGATGTAATCTGAAGACTCCCACGTGAGCGCCACTTAGCTCCATCAGAATTCTATTAAACGTCTTTGAGCCATTGTCCGCTAATGAGTCATCTCCCTGCAAATATCCCATTTAAATTGTCCTCACAACAATTTATGCCAAGAGCTGTGTTTACACGTCCGAAAGCCATTAGTTTGCATATATTAACGGCATCTCCCCTTAGCATCTAAACTTGATGTGATTGATGTCCATAAATTTAGGGGATGAATAATCTGTAATTTGATCATTTTACTGGTAAGATCAGCAAACATCTGACTTTATCAAGAAGGAGGTAACATCAAATGAATGGATGAATAAATGAATGAATGGAGACCAAACATCTCTAAAGTAACAGGCTAGGAGTGTCAAATAAAAAAAGAACATTTGCCAGTCCTTCTTTATTTTCATTTTCTTATCCTTGAAAAATAAATAAGGTACTCAAATATTCATAATTAAGGACATTAGCAACCATATGTGGCCATAGGGCGTCCTCGGCCGTAGGGCGTCCTCGGCCATAGGGCGGCTGTGGGCTGACAATGTGTCCTTGGGCAAGACACATGTGTGCATGAAAGGGGTAAATGTGAAGCAGTGTGAAGCACTCTCAGTGCCTGAGTACGTGGATAAGTGCTACATAAGTACAGACCATTTACCATTAAACTTGGTACTGTGCTCTACCCATCGACCAGAGTATGAGTACCTACCTTTGATTGATTCATTTTGCCGCATAAAAATGTTTTTTGGGCACAGATTATTCTGTTTTTGTGATATTTGGGTTAAACCTGGATAGAGGGTGTCACCAGGCAGGATAAGGGCCCTGGAAGTTGGTCTACAGTATACTAACATTTGACACAAAGTAAGCTGGCATGAGAAGCAGATTCAAGAGATGATCTGCCAAATCTGCAGAGGTTTCGGGTTGTCCACTTCTAACCAGAAAGCCAAATAATCCGAGTCCAAGTCTCAGAATCAGTGAGGCGTACCTGCAGGTTAATAAGGCCTCTGTTTTCTTAGTCCACCTGGATAAGGCTTACACTGTGACAGGGCCTTACTACAGAACATCAACAAGATTCACAAGGGGATGATATAAATGCTGCCATTGCGCTCCTAAGAATTCTACAAAAAAAGGGAAGATTTTCTGGACTAAATATAGGAATTGACCATAGAACATAAGATGCCCCCGCTTACGCAGCCTAAAACTGAAAAAAAGATGGAAGAAGATATGCCCTTGTCTTTCTGCTTTAGGGAGAACAAACACCAAGAAAAGAAGAAAAATAATATTTATAAGAGAAAAATGTATTGATGATGATAAGAAAAACAAGTAAAAACATCAGAAATAGAATCTAATAGAAATAGAACAAAGCAGATATTAAACGTAATTGATCAGACGACTCCATTAGATCAGACAAGACAGATAACAATGTGTACGCACACACACACACTTCCTCTCCATCTGTTAAGTAATTGGAAGTATTGGAGAAACATTATTTAACGCAGCGTGTCGACTGCGTGCTGCTGAGCTCTTCCACTCTTGATGACTCCACTCAGGAAGTTTATGTGCCATTAGGGCTCTGCCATAGTAAACAGAGAAGTAATGTAAACACACACGCTCTCGCTGTCACCGCATGCAGCGTTAATAAATTATAAGGGACAAAAAAATTAAATAGGAATTTTGTGTGTTTGCATTAAAGAGAGTCTAAAATATCAAACTACTACTACTACTACAGTGAGGAGGTAGTGTTTGCCAGCCATACCCCATCACTCTGCATAAACCCTCTCCATAAAGTGGGCCTGAAGTCCCTCCCTTTCACAGCCTGTTCCCTTCATAACAGACCCTATCACACTAATAGAAACCGTTTCTTTATTATGTGACGGCCTTTGCATTTTTGCAGCATTGGTAATAGCACCTTGGATTTCCAAGTTTTTGTACCTATTCAGGGTGTTTGGATGTCTTTTGTTGAAGTTAGTCTGGTTGCCACTCTACCTAACATCACATGCTTCTTTTCTCTGAGTGGTTGTATGTCTATTAAAGTGTGTGTGTAGAGGGAGTTTCTTCTGCGTCTTGTTGGTATTGCCCCCTGGAAATCCAACTCAGTTCCAGGCTAATTATTTGTATAGAACAGAGAAAGGATTAAGGATGGCTGGCCAGGCTAGTTATTATTTGTTTTGACCCTGAAACCCCCAAACTGCTGGCGCCTTCCATTTTCACTGTGTGTTCCAGAACACTGCCACATGTTGTTCTGGAAACAAAATGCAACAGACCCACAATCCAGTCTGCAGTGAGTGAGATTGGTGCAAAAACGGTAAGCTGTGTTAGCATGTTTACAGCTTGCTTATCTCTAGTTGTTCACTCTTATGGGTCATTACTTTCTTCCAGCAGTGTAAGGATGTGTTATATCGGAGGTTAGTATTATCAACCAAATGTGGTGTTGTTTTGTCAGAATGTATGGGATGCTGTATTATGACACTAATAAACTGTGCAGACTGTAGTTCCCAGATGACAATTGTATGCCAGGAATACTTGGTGGTGTAATCCCAGGTTTCCACTATAGCCTTGCTACATTAAGTCACAGCTAAGTGAATGGGCTTAATAAAGGCCTGCAGTTTATGGATCTAATGTGAGTTCTAATGAGGCTGGAGAAGAACTAAAGTAGAAACTTACATAAGACTGTATGACTGACAGGGGGTTCAGCCTTTTATTGACTCCCTATTGGCCTCAGATTAGAGGGACTGATGGAGATTCAGGATTATAGACGACCAGCTGTGCGTCTCTGCAAGAACATCTGTATCACAAGGTGATACGAGAGAGGAGCCCATGGTGTTTGGGGGTAATTAGGAAGATTTACAAGCGACGGTAAGAAGGCTGCCTGCCGGCTGGTGTGTGTGTGTGTGTGTGCCTCTGGCAGGTGTATTATGAGACATCATCTAATAATGTGGTCGTCATTTCTGTAATTCAGCCAGCAAAACTTTAAATGTTAAACTCAGGTGACAACTGTCCAGGACTCTACCTGAGCCTGTTTTTATGTAAATAATATTTAATTTCTATGCATCTTTTCATCCAAATACATTTCAGAATGTAATGAAAAAATATTATTTATGAGGTCAGAGGTAGGGTGAATTTTCTTCTTAATTCCCTATTCCCTATTATTCATGATCTTAATCTCTTAAACAAATTCGGCCCTGCTCAACACTATCCAACAATAAATCATTCCTACGAATTTAACCCTTTAAATGGCAGTATAAATACTTGATGTCACGGTTGGTTTTTATAAAAAAATACACACACATAAAATAAGTTTTTTTTCGAACAAATGTTGGGTGGCTGGGGCATTTTTTTCAAAATTAGTCATGGATGTGTCAAAGATTTACCAAATGTTGACTGTGATGCATTACTAGTTTTTTGTGTAGCATCAGGTTTAAATGGTAATTCCCACTTGGGTCCCATGTAGTCCTATTATATAACCACATTTTTAATATCATAGCCATTACTGTTTGTGCCATTTCATGTGTCTGAAGTAGTCATGTTGGCATTGTAAATCTTGTCTGATTAAGTTTTTAATAGCAGTGTTTTGGAAGTATATTGTTCCCAATGGCACAAGAGGATAGTCAATTTTTAAACATGTTGCTACACAAAAACTAATAATGTAACAAGGTCAATATTTTAGCAAACCTTTGACACATCCATGACTGTTTTTTTTTCTTTATTTAGTTTTTGTTGTCAGCCACCCCCCAAAAAAATTTTCTCTCTCTTTTTTTGTGCTTTCCCCCATAAAATAACAACTGTGACATCAAGTAATTAAACTGCCATTTAAGGGCTGGAGTTGTTGCTGGAGATTTATGCAAAGAAAAAAAACATCTTTTAACTTTTTATAGCCGTTTTTTTCGAGGTGGACATTTTTGTTCCTAATGACTCAACAGCGTAGTAAATTTGTATTAATATGTTCTATTGATTTATGAGATGTATGCATATAAATTTGAATTCTAAAACCATTTGTTACAAAACAAAGTGCCATATGCACCAACACAGACAAAATGGTGGTCAGGTAAGGAGGTAAAAAAACAGTCCCTAATGATGCACAAGGGTTAAATGAATCATTTTTCAGACCATGTCTGTGAACAGCTTTCTGATTCCCTACACCCCGGCTGTGTATTATACACAATATTTCTCCCTTGAAGCATTTTAGCAGTGAGAGTAATTTCTCACCTGAGTGTGTGTGAATGTTTGTAATAGTGTGAAAGGGACCCCGTAGAAAATCTATTGAGAGGTGTCTGCACAGTGTGGATTCTCTCCAATCACACTTTTCAATGTGTTTGAGAGGAGTCTATAACGCGACTAGAAAGTCATCCGTTGTATGGCTTTACCTCGCAGTCAGTGTGTGTGTGTGTGTATCTGTAGCTATAATTTAGTTACAGCTACAGATGTAAGAGGTGGTAACACATTCGTAAAACCAACAGAACTATCTGGAAGATTGTCCTATCTGGAAGCTGTTTCTAAAAGACAGGGGACTTTAAAAGAATTGGCATCTGATTGGATGAACCACCTGCCAGTCAATACCCATCAAGTCAATCAATCACAGTCAACAATGTGCGAATGTCCCTTTACTTTGGGTTTTCATTTAGGTTTAGGTGAAGATTGTAGTTTGGGTATATACCTCCAAGAGGTGGATTGAAATCAATTTCGGATATATCTGGATTTGCGTTGTTCAGACTCACAAAAAAAACCTATCGAGATAAATCCAGATACGGCCCGAATCCCACTCTAGCCGCATTGATTTCCCCAGTGTGAACAGGATGAAGTCCTACCTGTGTCCGGTTGTTCTCCCGAGTTTTCTCTAACTCAGCTTTGGCAGCGGCCAGTTCCTGTTGCTGGTTTTGCCTCAGGTGTTCGATGGCAGATGCGTGGATGTGGTTCAACTCTGACCGCAGAGATGCTGGTGGGGGGGAGAGGAAAAAAAACATATGACTATTTCTATATACACACAACATACATACTATGCACACAACTGTGGACGCACAATAAAGCACAGAAAAGGCAGGGGAGAGAAAAAGATAGAGAGACAGAGGTAATAAAAGGATGTCAGGATGTGGGAAGTGAGAGATAGATGGAAGCAGCTCTCCGGTGTCAGGACCATGACATGAAGGTTAATGGAGGATCGTTCATCACGGCACAGTTTTGGTGTGAGTCTGGCTATGATTTTAATGCACTTTGCACATAATTATTTTTCTGACTTGAGGCCTTTGCTGATTTTTACAAACACTTTATGTATATATATATATATATATATATATATATAGCTGTAATACGATTGTTGGTAACCAGGTGCTCTACCCCTTCTCTGTACACACACTTGTTGGCAATAAGGCTGAAAACAGTATCTGAATGAATATATGAATGATGTAGTCGCTGTTAAAAATGGCAAAACGAACGAACCCAGTACAGGGTTTCAGATATTATGCTGCCAACTCTGACAATCTGCCATCTGCATGTCAGAACGTCCAAAACACAGCAAGGTGAAGATGGCGTCCTCTGTAGATTTTTGCTCTGTAAGCAAACTGCAGTGGGTCCAGATTATGTGGGACGTACGACGGAGTTAATAGATTTTATGGTGGCAGTTTATAAACTGGTGGGCAGTGGAAGATGTGGAGGATGTTCGTGAAGATGATCGTGAAGATGTCCTCCAGCTGCTCATCACAGAATTTGAGCACAAAACACAAGGATGTGATGTGGACCGACTGTGCCTGGTTGGTAGAAGGCAGCACCTACATTGCCTTCAGTGTCTTGATCGTGCGATCATTAGTTTTTCCGTATTGCAACCATAGAGATTAGTCAGATTTTTACAATTTACGCCTGGTTCATACTAGGTGTTAAAAGTCACACGCACCCATACAGGTCTGTGTCTAAGTGGGTGGTAACTTTCAGTTCTAGGTTAGACATAATGCTCAGCTGGTGTACTCTGCCTCTAGACTGTCTATGCTGAGCTAACAGAAACAGCTTTTTCCTGTCACCTACCTCGGCTAATGGAGCTGTGAAATTTGTAAGCATATTTAAACAACATGCAGCACGCATAAATTGACAGTCTTCTCACATGTTGACTTTCTACTGACGTCAGCTAGACAATATTAAGTTGTAAATGTATGTATGCTTTGTGTCTTTTTTCAACAACAGCATTGATGAATGACATAGGTAAGTTGTTATATATCCCATCACACGCCTCACACCCTGGACGCCTCACCCAGCATGGCTTTGCCCTCGTCCTCCAGTTCAAAGCGGAGCGTCTGCAGCTCCTGTTCCGACTGCTGTTTGAGCTTCTCGATGCTCTGGCGATGAGCCTCTCTCAGAGACTGCAGCTCTGAGTGGTGATGATGACGGAGTCGTTCCTCCAGGTCCTGATGGAGACAGCGGACGTAGGAACAGAGGAAGGCAACAGGGGAACAGGGAGGAAGAGGATGACAGAGAGTGGGAGGAAATCGAAGAGAGAGTGTGAGGAGAGAGGTGGAGGAAAATAAAGGGGTGGGTGGGAAAAGTAAGAGAAAGAAGAAGGGGTTGTTAGAAAAAGCATTTTCGTTGTGTGACCACCAAACGAAGTTCACCTTCTGAACCAAGATGCTCGGTGAAAGTTGTACAAGCCTTTCATACTTGAACTGTCACAAAAACATTCTAGTGTGGAGTTTTCAGATTAGACTCCGAAGTCCCTCGTGACAGTGGTGGTCTATCATTCAATGCAGACGTCACTGATTTGGACTTTTCTTTCATCTTTGGTCGGAAGTGTTGGGCCCAAGTCTGATCTATGGTTACAAAATTTTCTTCTACTTCCTCAAAAAAAAAAAAGACAGATTGTCTCCGAATCTGCTTCCAGGCCCACAGCCAGCTGACAGCTTGGACATTTGGAGTTTGTTGTGGATAACTGCATAGACATGTTCCTGGGAGACACCCAGCTCCATGCCAAAGTACTGCTTCGTCCTTCAGACCGGCTACACTAAGGACACTTTTTCCAAACTTAAATATCACAAAAGTTATGAATTTCTAATATTTTTTCACTGCATGCACATGAAATCAAAGCTATATAACTCATCTCATTGGACCTTAGTCCACAAAGCGGCCTATGGACCTTGTAGAAGAGGACCAATAGACAATAATTAGACCGGTAATAAGCTGTTGATGTCTCTCTCTTTCAGATGAGCTTCGGCTTCATTATAAGAATATAAACAAACCAACATATTAAACTGACAAGTGCATATACACAGACAGAGTATTAGCATCAGACATTAGCAGTGTTGACTGGAGGGTTGCCACACACACACACACACACTCACAGTGTAATGTTAGACCTACTAATGTTACACTGCTGGCAGCCAAGTGTTTACTCTGGCAGAAAAAAAGCTTGTTGATGTGTGTGAGCAATGTTTGTGTTTGTCGCTGTGAGTTTACAGGAAGGAGGTGTAGCCAGAAAATAAAATTTTTTAAAAAGCATAATTTAAACAATGGATTATCCCTCTGAAAAATAAAGACAGATTTAACACTATCAGTGAACTAGGTAACTAGTACCTTGTATAGCTTCATTGTGTCCGAGATGGTGTGCCACTGACCAGTTGCGTCTTACCGGTGTACCACTGCTAAATGCTAGCACCTAACTGAGTCGGACTTATTGGTAAGGTAAAGTAAATAGTGTGTTTCCAAAATTCATCCCATTGCTAACGATGGGGTTTTCTCATTTTAGTGCTACTAGCTTACCAACCACTTGGTACTCAAGAGATAAAATAAGTGGACAATCTTTTCTTGGCTGTTAAATCCTCACTACATCCAGTGGCAGTACAGACATTGGCTTTTGTTGTATCACTTTAAGCTTGGTAGTCATTGTCAAAGCTGTCACTCCAGGTTAGGTAATGCCTGCCACTGTTACGAGTTCCACACCACCCAACACAGTCAGGTGTCACTGTCTGATAGGACAAGATGGCACTATACATGTTGGTAAATGTGTACCTTCTTTCCGGACTATAGGTCGCACCGGATTATTAAGTTGCACTAGCCAAAAAATGCGTAATGATGAAGAAAAAAAAGGTAGGTGTATGCTAACGTAACAAATTGATGGCTATTCAGCTACATGAAGCATAAATACGAACTTAATAGGTGTCCTTTATGTACCATATTAACAGTTATTCAGATAACTATAGCATAAAGAACATAACAAAACAATTCCATTAAATCCATTGAATTCACTTGAAAAAAAAAACTCTGCTGACTCCAGAGGTGGACAAGCCAAGAGTGCCCTCTAGTGGCTGTCGGCGTGAAAATAACAAACATGTGAAATGATATATTTTATTATACAAGTCGCACCTGAGTATAAGTCGCAGAACCAGCCAAAGGATGAAAAAAAAGTGTGACTTATAGTCCGGAAAATACGGTAATTAAAATTGTGATGATTTGAATTCCTTTTCACTGGCAGTGTCAGCAAAATCATCATCACTGTGATTTGCTGTGAAGCGACTAAAAAATGTGACAGCAGTGAGAAACCCTTAAGCTTGCTCTATAGTCTATAGTCTTTAATGTAGCTCCACTGTCCAGAGAGGGACTTTTCATTTTCATAGCTAATCCTCTCTGTCTTTAACAAGTTAATGTGTGTTGTGTGAATCTCCGGTGGGAGACCATGTGACACTGTGACAAAGTGAGTTTTAAAAGCCACTAATCTTCTCTTGGTATTGATCACTGGTGCTTTTTGTGCTGTGGGTCAGTAAAAAAACATACCTTTTATTCCTTTAATTTAAAGGGAGCACATTAATTAGACGTAATCGTGGTGAATCCTATAATTACAAATTGACTTGAATGTTTTTCCAGCCGCCTCCCTCCCGTCTCCTCTTTGCGATGGTTACGCGTGAGAGGGCCTGGTTGTTCAATCTTCTTTCCATTACTGGACAGTCAATATTTTTACTGTTGGTGGGTGAGTCCATTTAAGTGAGTTAAATGGGTGTGATAGTGAGGAACAAGAATGAGACTTTGGCCTTGGGGTGCTCTGGCAGGCTTTGCTCACCCTGTACACCTCAGAATTCAAGTACAACTTGGACTTGTGTCACATGCACATGTTTTCATGATGACAATGCCATTGTGGGGTGCATTGGGGAAATACAGAGTTGGGTAGTACAAGAGCCTGATTGGGGTCTTTGTGATCTACATCTCCACCAAAGATGGAGTCAGAGGGCAAAGTCTGGAGGTATAGACACCACCTGCAACCTGTGTTCATTCAAGGGTGTCCATGTTAGGATGGTCTTAAACCTGCAAATACATGGGTTCTGGAGCTGGACTTCATACTAGACTGGACCAATGAACACATCCGGAAACACAGGCACCCTTTATAGGAAGGGGAGCTACTTCAAATTATGCTAATCTGCAGATTGTGCTTCAGCATCTTGGATAAAATAATCCAGATGTCACCAGTGCAAAATGAATCTTGTGTGAAGGTTGAGGGTTAATAGAACTGATAAGCTGAGGTTAACAAAGGCCGCGGCCTTAGATGCAGTCTAAACTTGCCACTATGACAGTTCAAATACAGCCTTTAACGACGGCACTGTTAGCATGCAAACTTGTTCTAGTTAACACTGAACTCAAACCATAAAAGTCTGAACAGTCCATCGGCTTGTCGCTATAATATTTGAGCCTATGTATTTTTTTGGTCATGGATTTGTGTTACGTGGTCACAAACAAATGCACTTTCATCATGGAGACAAAAGAAATAACTACCACAAACAAGGCTGAGAGAATAAAAAAATCTGTCAGTTCCTTCATGCACGCTCTGTGCTTCCATCTGCAGCAAGTCGAGCCACATTTGCTTATTAGAATGTGTGTGTGTAGCAGGTATTTGTCACAAATGTAATATTCTCTTGATAGAACTTCCTGTGAACTGTGAAGTGATAACACCAGACGATATGATTGTACCTCCCATCCAGCTCAACAACATAAAATGATCACACACACACACAAAACGACGGATGGAGTTTTCTCTCCCTGCACTGCAGACAGAAACACAAACACCTGTCACGATGAAAGCTTTTAACACTTGGTTTCCCTGCTCATTAACTAAGGCTGTGACAGACCCAAAGAATAGCTGGTTAATTTTGTGGCAGCTCTGAGTTAATGTGCATCTGAGGAGGAGGTGGTGCAGGAGGAAGAGGAGGAGGAGATGAAGGAGGTGTGTTTGTTGTTACATTTGGTTAAATGATGAAAACTGACATTATCATAAGAGCTGTGTGAGTCAGAGGTGCCACGCTCATCCTCATACAGTCTCCCCCAAAACCACATCGCGAGGACGCCGTTTCCTGACCTCCAATCCTGCCTGAAGCATTAATACAATTACAAGACGTCCAAGACGAAGAAGGGATTTGGGATTGTGATGTATGGCTGATACAAATCGACCTTGACTGTGAAATGGAAGGATTAAGCGCCGAAGAACATTTTCTTGGCAGCTCCGGTAGTGTGTGTATGTTGTGTTGCATATTTTGACATTTTAAAAAGAGGAAACACAGAGCTGTCAGTGTGGCTGCTTGATGCAGAAGCTGCCTGCTGTCAGTGAGAGTGAGTAACGATGGTGATGAGTCACTGCCACTCTAACCTTGACTTTGACAAGCCTCCATTGAATTAAATCGCCAAGGATGGCTGCACTACTAACAGGCAGGACAGGAATGTTCATGTACTCTTTAAAAGATGTATGACTTTGCCATAAAGAATGCAGGAAATTGTAGTAATTTCCAACAGATTCTTGTTTTAGTAACAATGCTCACGAGCGAGTCTTGTGAGAGTAACGTCCATGTCGTCATCCATGGGTTTATAAAGAAACATTTGGAGTCCCTGTAGGAGGTTTCGACTGTCTGCCATGTTGGCTTTGTCACATCCAACCTAAACTCAAGTCCCTAGAGGCTGTGGGGTGAACTGCAATGTTGAGCATTTCTGCAAAGGCTTCATGTCTCAGCTAGTGTTGTGAAGTTCGACTCTTTTTACTGACTCAGTTCTTTTACTCTCGAACACTAATTGAACGAATCTTTTTGTAAGTCATGTCGTTCATGTTGTTAATTTTTACAGCAGGTGGCGCTGTATCCCTCTTGTCGTGGCATTGTAAAAAACGAGAACTGCTTCTTACACAGCCTGAGCGGCCTAGCTGTCATGTAACAAAAGAACGGTCCAAAAGAGGACCCGCGGACAAACGAGTCGTGAAATTTCTGTTTCCTGTAATGCTGACTAAAGACTGAGAGAAGTGAACGAATCACTCACTGAGATGACTCATTACTCCTGAGTCATATAAAAGATTAGTTCATATTAAACAAAATGTTTGCGACTGACAAATGACTAGTCTGAGCCACTTGGTCTGCCCTCAGTTCAGCAAGCTGTGTTATAGAAACGTCTAATATAGAAAAGATCCAACAACATCCTGTATGATGACCTGCTGGATAATGTAAATAATTTGATTGCTGCCAGAAGGACTGATTGGTGTGGTGATACATGTATTTAAATATGTCTACTATATAAACATGAGATTATAGTGGAAATGAGAAAAACGGTATGGAGCATGTAAACTCATAAAGGTATCAAGTACATTTGTGCGCCTCATCACTTGCACTGAATTCTCCAGCGATTGCCTAAGAACGTTAGTCGCACATGATTAGTTAATGTCTGCGCGCTCAGGCCCTCAGGAAAGCAAACTATAGGTCTGCAGTGCATGTGTGAAAAGGGCTATGGAAACTGTATTCCCCTGAGATGCCATGTTATTAAAATGTATGCAATAGACATAATTATAAATAAATAAATGAGAATGTGCAGCACTGCAATGTTGAAATGAGAGCAGAATTTGCAGAAAAAGGGCTGAAGTAACTCTGAAAGAATCTTAATTAAAGTTTAATAGAGCAAAGCCTTGTGATTTGTTGTGAACCTGAAATGATTTCTAAAGCTGAGAAAAGATGTTGAGTCATTTAGTGCTGAAATGTGGAAAAAAAAAGTTAAATATGTCAAAAGTCTAAAAAGGTAAAATAAGCTGAAAGAGAGCACAAACGTCATTACAGAGTAGAAAAGGTTCACATGTGAATGTGAGTCTTTTAAATGACAGGAAATGTGCATTTATTGTGAAAATCTGATATTGGAAAAGCTCCAGATGAGCACTCTTTAAATATTGTCCTTTGATAAATTCAGTGCTTTTATTCTGAAGGTCTAGCATTACCATCTTTCCTCCTGTTAACTCCTCTTTCAGACATTGCATCACATCCATTTCATTTTTTTAATTTATTTTATGCAGCCTTATTTAACTGCATCACTGCTGAGTCATTTCAACATCAAGCTTTAAACCAGCAGGCCACCGCCTACCTTCAGGTCGCGCTGCCTGACGTGTTCCAGTTCCTGCATGGCGCAGCGGTGGACCTCCTGCAGGCGCTGCTGTCGCCTCTGGTGCTCCGTCTGCAGCTCGTCCAGCTGCATCCTCAGGTGCTCCCTCTCCTGGCTGAACTGGTGTTGTAGCTGCTGAAGCGACGACTGCGACTGTGAAAGCTGCATCTCCAGACTCTGCTTCAGCAAGGAGATCTGGACAAGGACAGAAAAAAAGTTATAAGTTCTGGGTCATAAGATAAGAGGGAGACCAAGCGAAAGGTGTCAATCGACCAAATATATATAGTACACTCTCAAATCTTGCAGAGCCTTAAGAAAAATCAGCTTGCTTTAGTATTTAAAAGTATTTAATATTGCAATGCACTGAATGTAGCACTACAAACAGGAGGATGCAGTGTGACTCAGAGATTAGACTGTCTAGACAGCTGGGTATACTTCAGGTTGTCAAGTGTTCAGACAAGCACAGTCTGCTTGGGAAAAACTGTATTTAACTTGTGTTATGTCACAACACCAGCACGTCCTCACTCATTAATGACAGAACATCCTAATGGTACTTGAACAGCTCAGTGTTAATGTGACAGCACAATTAGAAAAAGACTGAATGAGTCCAGTTTGTTTGAGGGGTTACCAGGAGAAAGACGCTTATGTCTAAAAAGCACATGGAAGCAGGACTGAGGTTCACTAAACTGCATCTGACCAAAGAACAACACTTGTGGAATAATGTCCTATGGACACATGGTCTTAATGATCACCACCATGTCTGCTGGACACCAAACACAGCATGAAACACCTCATACACACTGTCCAGCACGGTGGTGGAGGGATGATGGTTTGGACTTGTTTTACAGTCACAGGACCTGGACACCATGCAGTCATTGAGTGGACCATGAACTCCTCTGTATACCAGAGTGTTCTAGAGACAAATGTGATCAGTTAAAGCTTGGTGTCAGAATGTCTGAAAAATAAAATAATCAAGATTTGTGGACCAGTCAAAGTCCAGATCTCAACACAACTGAAATGCCATCAGGACCTTAAGAGCTCTGTGTAAATTAAAAGAGTGAGTGCGAACATGATCATATGACGTGATTGACTGCTGCCCTGATTGGGCGTTAAGTAAGTTAAGAGTAAAAAAAACACGACCACATTAATCCCTGATGACGGATGGGCAGGATGGTGCGTTGATGAGCGGCGGCTAACGCACAACAAATACAAAAATCGACATAAATAAAGCCATTGATTCAGCACGCATGATGACCACAAGAGAGCTTACTCATGCTACATTAATACTACTGCACGGTCATTAGCAGCAGCGGCAGCTGTGTTGTGTGTCGTGCAGAGAAGTGCATAATGAATGTGTGTTTGTAAGGAAGGAAAAAAAGTCAATCTGGTAGAGACAGGGAGAACATAAGAGAGGCAGTTGCTCTTATAGCCTCTCTTTTCTTTCCTCTTTGTCTATTGATTTTTACTGCTGGTGTAATTACGCCCAATTGACTACAAGCTGTAGGCATCAGCCATTTTGTGTTTAGGAAGATCTGCTGAAGATATATATATATAAAAACTCTTGTTAACCAGTAAACAACTCTACTACATGTGTTCTACACCTAGGACTACTTTTTGTTTTCCATATTTATGCGTCAGCCGTACCTGTTCCAGCAGGTCCTCCACTTTCCTCTGCCAGCTCTCCCTGGCGCTGCTCAGTTCCTGCTCCTTGCTTTGTGCCAGCTGAGTCAACGCTGTGGTCTTGTCCTCCTCATGCTCCTCTTTCAGCTCTTCTCGGAGCTTCTTACACTCCTGCCTGTAAGACAACACAGTGGGGAAAAAAGTGCATTCATGATTCAGGTATTTGTTTAACAGTGTGAAAAAAACCTAAATGAAACTGGAGATTGCAACTTTTGAGAGAAGTTACAAATGAATAATCAATAGTATCGGTCATTTGATTTTGCCGATACCGAGTACCGAATTCTTTTAGGGTTCTCTACAAAGACGAATGCCAGGCCTTCACGCTCCTCTTCAAACCTATTACCTGTTACTGCTCGCAGTTCTTTTTGCATAAGCAAAACTCGATGCGTGAGTGTGTCCCGAGAGGAGCGCTCGCCACAACGGAAACGACTCATCCAAGTCTTAAAACCAGGACCTCTATCAGCTATCTACAGGCAAGAGACGGGGTCCACCCTGGACAGGTCAGGGGGCTTATACAGACACACAACAGAATAGAATAGAAATACTTTATTTATCCCAAGCTGGGAAATGTTGCTATTGCAGCAGCACTGTGCAGGCACTCGGCAAACTAAAAGGTGTACATGCAATAAAGCAAACAAAAGTTTGAAATGGTTTTTCTCTTCAGTTTTTGTCTACAAGATGTTCCCATCATCATAGCTCACAACAACTCGACAATACCCGAAAGGAGACACTCAAACTGTGCTGTAAACGTAGCTCCAGAGAGTTCAATATCCCTTTCCTGGCAGCAATAAATTGTCCTGAATCATCAGACCTCCACACTCCATCTACTGAGCGACCATCACTCTTTAACACTGCTGCTAACAGCTCTCCGCGTGGCGATGTGTGCCAATGTGTGTGTATGTGTCTGCATGTTGCCAATGTAATAGCTGTGTGGGAGTTGAAATGGCAGCTGTTAAATGAAGTATCCAGGCAATCATGTTTTTGTGTGTGTGTGTGTGTGTGTCTTCTTGTCACTAAGTGCTGGAAAGTGTCAGACTGAAAGCAGACAAACACACACACAACACAGTGTGCACTGCAATGCGGTCGCACACCAGACAGTCACGTTCATAGTGCGGCGCGCTTGGCACGTGTCATCATTCATGTCCTCGTTCGGGATAAAGCATGCAGAAGTTGCACCTCTCTCTACCGCTCTCTCGCTTTCATATACACACACACACAGGCCTTGGGCTTCAAAGAGCCCTGGTCTTCCTAATAAGTGTTGTTCTATAGCATCTGCTGGGCAGATGGAGAGAGGTAAAGAAAAAAAGGAGAGGATGAAGGAACTGTCATAGATGGAAAGAAACATTCAGAGAAAATGTGGGATAATTGGCTGGATCCTGAGAGATATAAGGCACATGTGCTGGGTTAAGGTGTGTCAAATTATGCATATGGCCTTGAGTGTGCTGTGTGTGCACTAAATAAGTCATGTTTCTAATTGAGTCCATCATTAGCTAGTCCTGCCTTGCATTAAGTGTTTTGCGTATCTAGATGTAACACTAATTTTCTTAATGTACTAATACGACATCAATTTGGAGAAGTTGCAGATGCATGCTGGATGTTTTAAGGGAGTATTTTTTATATGGCATTATATATAAAATATATAATGTCAGTCAGTGTGGGCTCATTGCTTTTTTGTGTAAACAAATTAGAGGCTGATCATCCACCATTGATGAGCCGATCATCAGCAGGTGTGCAGACCTCTATATAAACAGATGTTTTAGACTATGGACGAAACTTCCATGATATTACCTGCAGGGTTCTAAAGAGTCTGTGGGACGCTCTGACCGTCGCCATGTTCTCAGCGTCACAGTCTACCTAAACTCCAAATAAAGGCAATTGCAGTAAATCGGTGCTTGGTCACATCCTTAATTATGTGCAGTGTTAAGTCCTAATATGGCGTTCAATGTTCTACAGTGATTAAGATTATTCACAAGTGGAAAACATTCAAGACAGCTGTCAATCTTCAGAGGAGTGGACGTCCAAGCAAATTCACAGCAACAATCATACCCCTACACAAAGCGCCAGAGTAATTGCTAGCCCTAATACATATATATCCAAGTACTGATCGGGAGGTAACGTCTGAAACCACATAATTGGGCCAGATTTCCAATCATGTGATCGGATCTGGACATCCCTACTGTCTACCTCCTCTTCTCCTTCTCTACCCGGCCGACTGTCAGCAGGAAGGTTCTCCTTATGAGCCGGGTCCTGCTCAAGGTTTCTTCCTGTTTTTCCTGCCACTGTTGCTCTTAAGGTGGTTCAGGATCTGGGTCTCTGCGAAGCGCTTTGAGACAACTGATTGTAAAATGCACTATATAAATGAAATTGAACTGAATTGAATTAAATTGAAATGGTGGTGGGACCTTAAGTGAATGCCCAAAAACATCAATGACCCGAAGAAGAATGGACCAAAAGTCCTCCAAAATGATGTGAGAGACCGATAAAGTCATACAGGAAACCATTACGTCAACTTACTTGCTGCTAAAGGTGGATCTACATGCTGTAATTAAATATTATCTGTCCTCCTGCTATTTACCTTGTCAATGTCAAATTCACAGATGGAGGTGCTGAGTCTCAACACTTTTTCTCAAAAGCAGATATCACTGAAAACAAACTTGCTGGAGGCTTTTTAGTCAAACTCTTGTTAAATTCAAACTGCTAGAAGACTCTTTTTATACCTGGAGGCAAAGGCAGTGAGTCACCTTGCAGGAAAAAAAGCAGCAACCCGAAAAAGCAGTATTTATTATCTTATTTGGATTTGAATTATTCAGATGCTTTCTTGCTTTTAAATTGCTACTTCCCTTTCTCCAAAAAAAAGAAGAACTTCACCTCCCCTGTGTTACCGGATGGGACATGGACACAAATTAATATCTAAAAGTACTACTCATATACATTTTTTTCCAGAAATGGTTACATCAAAGTCAGTAGCTAAAGGAGCAGCCCCCTCAACACAGACATGGGAGGGTGTTTGGACAATTATGCACCCTTACCTTTCAACCTATTGACCATTGTTCTAAGCTTGGCCATAACTACCCATGAGGATCTCGTGGTCTAGATGTTGGTATTGTTTTCAAGATGCATATAATAAAAATCATAATAATTGCTATACTTGCTGCAAAGATACTGCCTAACACCACAATAGTTGTGGGAGCAAATGCTTCTAATAGAATTTGACCAATGCAGAGATTTTACTGCAGTAAAGTAGGCCATCATCTGAAAAACTCAGTCAAGCCAGCTGATGCTAGGTTTTTAGGTGCACATGTTTACAAAGTGTTGCAGTGTGGGTGATCTGATCAGCCAACAAAAGAGTTAAGAAAGGTCTAGATAACAGTGTTACATTAAGCTAAACAGCATATCGGAACATATGAACATATTGTTTAATGTCATCTGAGCATGGGACCAATACAGATGCAAAAGTCTGTGGTGGAAAAAGGTTGGGAACAGTGGTGGTAAAGGCGGATGGTGGATCTTTGTGTAGAAGTTCAGGGGTTTGCATCCCTGGGCACCCAGGTGGTTTTGTTGTTGCCCATGTGTGCGATTTTTTTTTTTATTTACTTTTTTCAAAAATTACACATTAACAACAGGATAAAGGTCGCCATTATTGGCTACCACGGAAACAGCTTCCACCCCCAGAGGTGAGAAATACACACAAATTGTTCTGTTTTCAAGGACTGATATATAAACCTCATGTTATATGTCTTCCTTGTGAGGATGGACTGGGGGTCATTAGACCGGGACAGCAACCGGCACGACACCGTCTGCTGATCCGTTGAACTTCCTTAAGTTCCTTAGGTAATCCTGGGGGCGCTTTCAATGATTACACTATCACAGACAAACCTTCTGTTTCCGCTGTGAAACGGGGATTAAAGCCTGCCTCCTTAATTCAGACGGCTCACTAGCCACAGTGTACTCAAATGAATAGATGTTCTCCGGAGAATAAAGAGCTTGGCACCGAAAGACAAAGGAGGGTTGAATGAAAGCAAAATTGAGCGGAGACGGCGAGGAGAACAGGAGTGGCACAAAGACGGGAGCGCTCTTTAAGTATGTTTGTTAACTCTACAGTCTGCTTATAAGATTAGACAACATAATCTGTCTGTGACGGCGTCATGTTTTGTCACCAATGTCACACCAAAGATGGAAACTGCTGCAGTCCACCCCCTTTTGATTTTCCCCTCTATTCTGGAAAGTATACACAGGGTGTAGTTAGCCGGCTGCACATGTTTGGAGAGAAGTAGGTCCCTGGTAGGTGGAAGTGTGTGTTTGCAAATATTTCTGGGGAGGTAATAAAAAAGAAAAAGAGTGCCTGGAGAGAAGCTGCTGACAGATTTAGGTTGTGATGATTCTCTAGATAAAAAGAAGATGATGCACAAGGTTCCTAAACAGTTTCCTGATATTTTAACATCAGTTCTCTTAAACTCGATGTATGACTTGACTCGTATTGGCCTCCTATTTTCGTGCTTTTTGAAAGTTTTGTCTTATTCTTAGAAAGGAACAATATAACTCCAAATAAAATGCCATTGTAGGGTAATACAACGGATAGATGTGATGATAGAAATCCGTACTGAGGGCCGCCTTTATCTACTCATGACGACTTGATGCATAATGTCTTCCATTCATCTTGGGGCTCATAAAAAGGTCTGCGGATTTTCTTTAGTAACAGGGTGCTGATTTCAGAAAAGTCTCACTGCTTTAAGAAACCTTTATTAGTCCCACAATGGGGAAATTGCTTAAGGCAGCCCAGCAAAGAGCGCCATACACCAGTGAGTACACTGGAGGCTATGCAGGTAAAGTGCCTTGCCCAAGGACACACAACAGTGACTAGGGAGGAGTTGGTATTGAACCACCAACCGGTTATTGGACAACCCTTCTATACCACTGAGTCACTGCTGCCCACTTTGACATTGAGCTTGACTTTTGAACTTTTCATTTTTTTTTTTGGCACTTTGACTGAGAGCCATCTAGTTCTATTACAGCCCATTGCACCTTTATTCCACTCACACTGTGCTGTGCGAGAAGCATGGAGGCAGCATTTTGTAGGACCTCAGTAACAGGGAGTAACAGAGTAAGGTGAGCTAGTGAAAACTACGCACATGAAGCACAGCTCTGATTGCAAAATTGGCCTTCGAAGTGCACACATTATGTTGACTTCGGAGAGAACTGGTAGAATAGATAGGGTCCTTAGTGAGGATTTGATCCTGCCATCACTGCGGAAATCTTCAGCTACAAACCTTTTAACTGACCTAGAAAAGGCATCCATGCCTTTGTTTTCTAAAGACTAGATTCTGACATCACTCAAAGAACACTGAAGCCCTCTAGAAGAAGGGCTCTATTTTCTGAGGAGGCTCCGGTCCTTTGACATCTGTCGGAGCATGGCGAGGAGGTTTTATGAGTCTGTGGTTGCCAGTGCCAGTTTTGTTCGCTGTCGTGTGTTGGGGCAGCAGACTGAAAGCAGCGGACACAAACAGACTCAGCTAACTGATCAGAAGGGCCGGTGGTGTGGTGGGGGTGGAGCTGGACTCCTTGACAGCAGTGTCTGATAGAAGGATGCTGTCTCAGGGATCCTGGAGAACAGCTCCCATCCTCTACACCATGTGCTGCTGAGGTACAGAGTACTTTCAGTGCCAGACTGATCCCTCCTAAATGCACCACTGAGCGCCACAGGAGGTCCTTCCTATTCCATGCTTACATTTGTGACTTGCAGTTTTGACTTTTTGATAAGCCAGCATGCAGCCTTAGATCCTTAGGTTTGAGCATTCTGTTTGTTCCAGAGATGAGGCTGTAACCTAGGCCCTTGGGCTTGGAAGGACCAGCTCATGTGATTTGTCTTCAATTATACAAGCTTTTATACACACCCTGGTCAGGTCACCAGTCCATCGCAGGGCAACATACAGACAGACAACCATTCACACTCACACCTACGGGCAATTTAGAGTGATCAATTGACCTAACAAGCATGTCTTTAGAAAGTGGGAGCACCTGGAAAAAAACCCACGCAGGCACAGGGAGAATGAGCAAACTCCAGACAGAATCTCACTTTTATCAATTGATCCTAATTTGAAATGTTGTACTTGTGTACTCTTGTTTTGGTGCTACAATATCAAACGTGCATACCTATACCATCTTTTCTTACTAAACTGACTGGATCTATGTCACTAACTAATAGATGTTTAATTTTTGAGGTGAAGTGTCCCTTTAAATGTTGGAAATCCATTGATTTCCAAGGAGAGAAATATGCAGATGCAGCCCAAAAATGCTCCTGGACAGCACAGGATGGCCATCTTGGTTGTGCTTCAACAGTTCAGACTACAGGGTGGAAATCTGTTTCAAATAAAATGAAATGAAACAAATTCTCTTTCCCTTGTTCCTAAGCCATCACAGAGCAACAAATAGCTCAAAATATCAAATAATATCGAGCGTGACCTTTGCAAAGAGCTGAAGCATTAACTGGTTCAACAAACTTGCAGGCTGAGAGAACAAGCAAATGCGACCCCGACATCCTGAAATAAGAGAAGTCATAAACCAATCTTTAACCTGGAGTAAGTCAGATATAATGTTCTTTCATCTCAACTCTCAAGTGGGAAAAGTGTCTGAGATTATAGATCATTCAAGCATTTAGTGGCTGCCAATGTACAGTGTGAAAAGTGTATGAGGTCACACCTCAAAACAGTCCATTGTGAATAATCACAATTCGCAGGTCTGTGGACGCTAACAGAGACTTTGAGCTAGGGGCTTTAATGCTGGATTAAGCTGAGAAGCTGCAGAGTCCGCCAAGGCGAATGCGCTGTCACGGTAAACGCTGGGAGCCAGGTGACGCCTGTGTGCATGCCTGTCTGTGGCTATAAGTGTGTATGTGTGTACACCGGTTACTATAGGAAAGCGTAATACCTCATTGTTTCCATCCATTCCTAATTTTATGATCTGTACACACACTCCTACCTAAGCGTTTCCGTCCATTTGAGCTCCAGCTCCAGAGCCATCTTGTCCATCTTGAGTTTTTCTTCTTCTTTGGTGGTGATAAGTTTGGCTTCATGCTGACGCTTTTGGGTCTCCAGTTCCTCCTGAAATATCGAAAGAGAAACTCAGTCTAAGTATAACCCCCTCTTTAGGGCACAAATCCAGTTGTGGATTTGTAGTTTCCTGTAGCGTGAAAAAGTGTCAAAACATTCTGGATTGACATTGACAAATGTCAACATGACATGTTGGCTCCTGGCAATGTCAATCCAAAAACCAATGCTGGCATGGAAACTCTGGAAAAAAGTCCCTGTTTCTCTACAGCTGATGGTTAAATTATGTGCTTTATTTATTTTATATAATTTAAGTTTAAGTAAATACCTAAATAAACTGACAAACTGTATAGGAACACTAGACAAGAATCGTTCCAAAGCACTTCTCAGATATGAACTTTAAGAAATTAAACAATTAAACAATTCATTCAGACCAACAGAGACACTCAGTGCAGTATGGCTCTGATGGTATCCCCTTACTTCTTATCTATAGTGGAGAAATAAATCGACTCCACAGGTCAGAATTTTTTATGACTGTTTCTTGAAACTGCACCATGTGATGGCTAGGATCAGGGTTAGTAAACGCGACCTGCAGTGCCGTCAGCAGCGTGCTGGTCTCTCTCAGCCGGGCCCTGGTAGCGTCCAGCTCCTCCAGCAGTTTGTCCTGCGCGTCCTTCAGCGTGGAGATCTGCCCCTCAGATGTTCCGAGGTCCTGCTCCCTCTGCTGCACCTCCTGCTGCAACCGAGACACCTGCAGGCACGAAGAGAGTAAACTCCACACGGTTCTGCGCTTTCAGGCTTTGGCCCTAAAACTACATCAGCATTTTATGCTCGGTGAGGTGGAACATAAGCAAAACTGCTTTCAATAAGGGTTTCCACTTCTGAATTTCAAATGAGCCAGGACCCACATACTTTTTGCTAACGTGGCAACATATTTCTGCAATGCATCCTCAACATTAAAAAGTACAGTTGAAATGAAAGTATGTGCTTGTGCTAAAAAAAAAACATTAATGTAAACAGTGTGGCCGTAGAAGACTATTCAGGGAAATAATCCTCAGCACTCATTATAATGACCAAACCAGCAAGTATATTCAAATATTAATTTCAATCTACCAGACAGGTCACCATCATGAAAATGTCAGAGAAGCTTGTTGCAGATGCAGATGCAAATTAAATTCAAAGTTTAAGCCAAGAGCTCTGTTTAAGAAAGACTCTAAAGCATAAGCATGGCGACCAGCACTGTAACTTAGTGTCACGACTTAGGTGCAAAACATCTGTTGTCACAAAAGGAGAACATGTAAAATAGCATCATATAATTTATTTATTTCATATTTGCTGAGCATAAACATCCCAGCTCTTGGTGGCTTTCTCTCCTGACCCCTGCTCAAATGTGTACAAAGAAATGAATCGATGAGACGTGGTGTATTTCTAAGCATGAAGCTAGCTGCTAGTCATCTTACTTTGGTAACGACAGCTAGCGTGCTTGTAATATAATCTAATAAAGTTGGAAATGCTTCCGCTGTTACATCTATAGTAGTACATCTAACAAAAGACTGTTATCGTCCAACATGGCAGGGTGAAAGTTTTGTGTTCTTTGGTTATTTAGCTAGTACAACTACATACTCAAATAAAATGTCATTTTTTTCCCCCTACCTCCTCATCAGCTGCATTTAGTTTGGATGTGAGCTCCTCCTTCAGATCATCCAGCTGCTGCCTGAGCAGCGTCTTCTGCTCCTCCAGAGAGAGGCGCTCTCTCTCAAACTGCTGCTCCAGCTCCTGTGGAAAACATTCATAAACACACATAAACATAAAAACACTGTGTTCAAAATGTGGTTGGGAGGCGTGGCTTTGGGGTGAGCTCCAAGAGAAAGGGGCGTGTGTTTACTTTCCAAATCTGGCTGACTCTTACTGAGTTTTCAAAATCTCCTACCCTACCTTTAATTCAAAGCAACAGATATAAAAGGTGCGAACAATGGGCATGAAAAAGTGCTAAAAGTTGCACTTCCACTTTTGGCCACTTGAGGCTAGCTCCACCTTAACAGCAGAAAAATATATATTTATATTTATATAGTTATATTAACAGCATTATTCATCATTCAGTGGTGATTGTACGACCTCCAATCGGCAGTCATCACCGTTATAATCTAATACTGAAAAAAGGTATTTAAAAATTTTTTTTAAAAATTTGGAAATGTCCAACAGTAATTGCAAACTTATGTACATTAGTATAGTTTAAAGTTTGTCAGCTCCTCAAGGGGGCCCCGACTGGCTTGGGGAACCCAAGCAGTTGCCTGCCTTGTCTGCTGACAAGCAGTACCTCTCAAAAAGCTAACAAGTAGCAGTTAGCACTTTAGTATAACTATATAAAAAAAGCTGATAGTAAATAGAAAAGTGTTTCCAAAGTGTTTCCTGATAGCCCTTACCACGCCCAAGACACAACGATAGCTGTCAATGATTCCTTACAGGGCCCTGATTGGCCCATGTCTGGCATAGTAGAATTGTGATGCTGGGTTGAATTAAAGGTATGCTATCCAGAGATGTTAGCCTAGTAATGGATGTGATAAAGTTTGAAAATGATGATTCAGTATTGAAAAACAAATATGCTACAATTCAAGAAAATGGATGATCGTGATGTATGAAAGCAGGATCACATGGATCACAGGACTACATGCCAGGCAATCATGGCACAGATCTAGAAATGGCCTCCTCTTTCCTCTTTTGTTTGACATTACATTCAAAGCATTCATCTGTACAAATGTCTAAAAATACTTCAAACATCCTCGTTGTCCTTGACAGAGAGGAGAGCTCTCGCATTGTTACCGTAATAAAGCTTATTATGTCTGCTGATGAATGGGGAACACTTTCTGTTCTACTGTGCAATGATTGCCATTTTCCAAGGACAATTAGAGCTGAGGGAAATTGCTGTAATGCCACATGAAATTTGCCACTATTATTCATTACACAGGAAGATGGAGTTTGTAATGTCTTGTATTAAAAAAAAGAATTAGTACATCGGACAATGAATGGGACTTTGTTCATCACAGAGTAGGAAAGACTTCTCTGCTGGTAGGATAATAACTATCAAACCGTTAGCTTTCCATGCCAACAACAATTGAAACTGACAGCTTAAATCATTCCACTGAATGTTTGAGGTTTAAATAAAATGTACATTAGCATACAACAACAATCTCTACTATATAAAGCTTTGTTTGACGTACTGTGCTAACACGTTACAATCAAGAAGTCCTTGCTGGTTCAATAAGATCGCTACACAGTTTTTACATCCTCCTATTATGGCTATTGGAAATTGCAGATATACAATGGAATAATAACTAAGCACAGAACAAACTTCAAGTTAACATGCATGTTAAAATGGATATGCATGAACATGCTGCTCCACCATAAAGGTCTGTAAAAGCACAGCAGGACAATGAAGCTTCTAGAGTTGTTCTTTAAGTTATGTTTCTGTCCATCTGATGATTGGAAGTCATTGCATGACAATGTCAAGTTTGTACAATGACCATTTATTGAATCGCAGGTGATCGCAGGTTGCGATGTACGTCACTATGAGAGGAGGAGAAGGAGGACGTGGATGCAGGGTGACAGGTCGTAGCAGCTGACACCGCTAGAATTTTATTTCAGGTTGTCGTTGGTAAAAACAACGGCCGTCGTTGAAGCTGTATCACAGTGCGACACAAGACCATCGTTTTAGAGCCACGACCAAAGATACCTCCATGATTGTTCTCTACGATGGTCGTCTTGAATCTCACAGTGTAAACCCAGCATAACAACGTGTGTCCTACCATATCCAAACAGATCCCTTCTCACTGACACCATCATGATGTAAGTACTTTTTAACAAGACACTGACCACGATAGTTCGGGTACAAGGGTATAGCCTGAAGTCAGCAGTGTGAATGCTGGAGCTGGGGTATACGCCTGGGTGTAACTTTACGTCTAACAAACATTCGGTTCTGACCCATGCACCACTCGGACTTAAGATGTAACTTTTACACCTCGTATGGAGCAGGATGGACTAATAATCATAATACTCATAATGGAAAATGATGATCACACAACCTTAAAAGAACAACAATGGCAGTGTGTCTCATTCATAGATCAAAAAATGACATATAAGATGAGTGGTGTGTGACAGGATGTCAATTCAGACAGCGAGTTGATGGATTTTTCACACAGAAAGAAACCCTCTGCTGTCAATGACCTGCACTTCCTGATTTCACTGAGATTGTACGCAAACACATGGGGCTTTTCACAATACTGTGGGAGATATGACCCATACACAGCAGTATGTAAGAAGATTTCTTCAGTTTCCTTCTCACTCCCTCAGTAACACTTATCTTCTTTTTCTTCTGATTTCCGTGTCCTCCATGTCTGAAGGCAAAAGCTATCTTGCGCTTTGATATAAGTGTGTTGCTTGGCAACAATCCTGGCTTTGCATGTATTCATAGTGACATGCATTGTAAGACCAGGCGCAGCTACGGCTTGGTGCACTTGGTATTAATTCCAGTTACATTGCGCTTGTGCACTCCACTTCAACCAGCCATTGAGAAAAACATCGGCATGCATACGACGTTCATCTCCTGCTGAAAGCAACAGTGTAGGTGAAATCAACAGTAATGTTGCAAAGCATGAATCCAAAACAAGGAACTGAAAGATGCTAAAATGCTCAAAGAATAACTGTATATTGATAGTCTCACCAGTCCTTAGACCAAGAGCAAGCATGCACAGCTATCAGATAATCACTAACAACCATGAAACACAGCACCCTGCGTGAATGAATGGATTTATCATTATTTTTCCATCGGCTGACGCTGAAACAGACGGTGAGAAATCCATTATGACGCATCAGGATTTCTGTCATACCTCGCGGCTCGATTTAGAGGGCGAGACCGAGGTAGAGCAGACGTATTCATTTAAATTCACAAAGGCAGCCGTCTCACAGACAACCCTCATTACAATTTAAAGTGATGAAAGAATAGAGGTGATGAAACAGACAAAAGAATCTAGTGACAGAGAATAGATGGACTTCTTCATATCTGAGATGCTGCAGAAAAGAAACTGAAGGAGCACTGAGTGAGAAGCCGCCTCCTCTTCCTCCTCATTGCTCTTACATGCTGGACACTCTGCAGCAACACCTACCAGAACAATCCTAAAGAGGTCTGAACAACAGGGAAATTACTGCGCAGTTCAGAACACAGTAGGAAGGGAATAGGAGTCCATGAAATTCACACTAGCCCAGATAGGAAGAGCTTCTTCGTATGTGGAACGCATATCTAATTACGGCACTCTTCCCTTAATGTAGCTGTCAGCTCTGATCGGTTCTACAGCGGAATATCATTTAAAAACATGTCCTCATTATGCAACTTTGATGCAAGAGAATACTTGATCACTTGCTTTCACGTGGCTGTGTGTGACTGGAATAAAGGATTTGGTGGAGATCTTACATCTCACATGGCTTTTTTTTTCAGGCTGGTGGATGTGCCCCTCTGATGCAGCACAACCTCAAGCTCATTGAACAAGTCCCAGATGTGGGTTGTAGTCTGGAGTCTCATATCAGGATTATGGAAAATGTCTGTTTGTTACTATTTGATTATAAGATATAGGAGGACATTTCTTTCTTGTTAAAACTATTGTGGTCACTATGACAAAAATGAAAAAAGATTGGCCTTGTGTGAGTTAGCAGTGGTTAGCACTGTTGCTTCACACCAAATCTGGCTGGGCCCTTTGGTGTGGAACTTTTGTGTGTTCTCTCTGGGTACTCTGGATTTCTCCCATATACCAAAGAACTGCACATTAACCCAATTGAGACTTTGAAATGTTTGTAGGCATGAAAGGCTCTCTGTCTGTGACCTGTTCAGGGTATTAACCCTGCACCCCTGTGACCCTGTAGTACATTGCAAAGTGGGTGAGAACAATGAAATCTTTGCCATTTTTGAAGAAGGATTTCCAACCAGAGACCAAATCCAATGCAAATTCAGTGGCTCCCGATGGCTTCTGGTTGACCACCTGGAATGCTCACAGTGCTACAGGGGCTGACTTTGCTGATCTCTGCCATGGGAGAATGAGATTCAGAGCAGGAATCTTACACTAGAGCTCCAGTATACAATTCCAAAGTAGTGGTAGTAGTACAAAGTACCTCTACCCTAAGATCAAGGAGGTGGTCTGTAGTCGCCATTACAAGGGACTACTTTCTCCAAGTCCAAGTATTCTATGAACAAGGATTCAATATGCTCCAGTTGGTTCCATAAAACATGACCAACACCCTCTCTAAAAGTCAGTTTCAATTACATATTCTTCTAGATTCCACAGTGGAAGACTGAATAGAAAAGAAACACCTCACAGGGTTTCTATTTTCATACCATCAGATTTTGAATTCACTGAGGATAAAAGTTTTTTTGAAAGTTAAAAAAGGTGATGGAGTAAAAAATATATATAACATAGAATATGCAATGGACAAGCAGTGTAAAAGCGCCATCAAAGAAGCGAGTGTATACGCTATGTATGAGCTTAAGGCCTGTTAGGGTGGCCACACTCTGTGTTAAGTAAGTAGTATTAAAATATTGATGTTTGAAGTTTCAGACACACACACACACAAGGACTGGTGGTCTGCCAGGGTCCCTCAGCCAACGACTCACATCCATCTCTCTCAGCATCAAATCATTTGGTCCTCATTTTGATTACTTTACTTTCCCCACTTGCAGTTTTTATGCGCTGTAAATGTCAGCAGTATTCAAGCAGGACTGTGAATTTACATCCACGGGTTGTGCACTCATTTTAAATGTCAAACCTCCGCAGCTTCATTTCAGGGTTTGTTTGAAAGATTTCCACAATCCCCCCCTCGCTCTCATGTCCTAATCTCATTAGTTCCTTATTGTCTCCATGCTTCGGCGGGGCCGCGTAAAATCTGCGTGTGAAGCGTGGAGTAGCAATTTTAGCATATCCTTAAAATAGCATCCGGAGACGCTCTTATCACCTGTGTGAGTCATCAGGGAGACTGTGTGCAGTCTCTGCGTGTGTCAGCTGCCACATCTCCCAACGTTGTTGTCAGTGAGGATTTATTGGTATTTGCCTTTCTTTGTAACATAATATAACCCTGACAGAAGAAGCTCCCCCCGATGTTCCGCACATTTTCACCAGCTTAGGCTCTGTGAGGTGTCCTAGATGACATTTATAGGTGATAAATATAAATATGCTCCCACGTCAGTAGGTTGAATTTCCTCCTTCGAGATTACCAGCTTCTTAGTCGCTGCTCGGGTTCCTTTTGAAGTATTTTAGTCCAACCTAAACAAAATGCTAATTTTTTTCCCTACTTCCTTGGCCTGTGACGCTTACATATAGCTAAATTCATTTTAACAACCTCTGCAAAGAGACACAGTAATAACAGTGTTTATCCCTTAACCTTTAGTCGGTATGCTAAGGAGGTTATTATTGAACGTTCTTTCCCTTATTCCCCAGAAACAGGTCTACATGCCAAAAGTCTTCTGATCATTCTAATAACCGTGCTAACGCAGTGAAAAGGTTAACCCTTATGCACTGTTCAGGACATCTTTGTCCTCTGAGAGTAACTTTTTGTCTATATGTGAGCAAATTGAATCATTTTTGCTGAATAAGCTTAATTTTACATAAAATCTGTTAATATGATTTTTAAATTTTTCATAGGTCAATAATACACTGTGGGCAAATTTTACCCCCTTTCGTGTTGTTTTACCCTGTTGGTAGGAGGTTAAATTTGGAGGTAAAATTTGTGACAACAACAGGGTAAACCACCAACAACCAAGAATGCATGATTATGTAGTGCCATGGCTGTGCAGTCCAAAAATGTGGTTATAATGGAAGTCTAGGGATAAAGGACTTGTTAAATCTGTTTGTCTTGCACTTTGGTAGAGCCAAAACCTGAAGACAGGTAGACTCAACTGTCAAACACAACACAACACGAAACTTAGAACACAATGGAAGGACTTATGTATATATGAACCCGCTTTGTCCTGCAGTCCAGGGTCACGGGGGGCTGGAGCCTATCCCAGCTAACTATGGGTGAGAGGCAGGCTACACCCTGGACAGGTCTATATAACAATATATTGTGGTATAATGTGTATTAAAACAAACCTAATTTCCATCAGCACTGATTAGAAGTACCTTCATAAGTCACATAAGTCACAGGACGTTAATGACCGCCCTTGATGATCCATGGTTAGCCTTGGCACCTGTTTCAAATTTCAAATGTTAAACTAAAATCTCAAGTCTTTTGTTGATAGTCTGGTTGTTGCTCTGCCTACATCGCATGCTTTGTTTCTCTGATTGCTTGTATGTGTCTCTTAAATGGGTGTATTGGTTGTAAAATTGAATTGAATTGAATTATCCAAATGAGACCAGAGGGAGTTTATTCTGTGTCTGTTGGTAGCGCCTCATAGAAATCCAAGTGGAATCAATAGGTACCAGACTAATTCTTTGTTTAGAATAGAAAAAAATCATTAGGATGGCTGGCTAGGCTGGTCCATAGAAACCTTTCACCGTGTTTCTGTGTTTGGTTTTCTTGTAAATATCTGCAGCTTGTACATTGTGTTGAGATGAAGTCTCTTAAAGTGCCACACTCGTATCTACGTGGCAGTAGGTTGAAGTTAAATAATTATCTAAAATCTTTCACTGACTTATACACATTTGAAATATTGCACTTTTTTTCTTGAACCCCAAAAAAAGATACTGCCATGGCTGCAAACATACCCTCAGGCTGGGGTGGAAAGTAACTAAATAATTGAGTCAAGCACTGTACTTGACAACACTTGACTTGACTTGACACTGACAATTTAAAGGTCCCTGTACTTCTCTTTAGTGCCATTCTGTGCTACTTTACAAATCACTTCCAATATGTTTGCTGTCCTGTTTTTTAATATAGCGAGGGGAAGATGTTGATAGTGGCTTTTTAATTACCTGCTTTTAACCTAACAGCAAAAAAGTAAAGCTACCTAGTGTTTCTTGATGTACAGTAAATCTATGTATCTACTACAGCAATATACTATTTTTTTGTTTTTCTGCTATTTTTTTTTACAGTGTACTCAGTAACTCTACAGTAATATCAGCACTGCCATTAGATCCTGAAAAATGTCAACAGTTTCAGCACTAAGCAAATCCAGAGGCATCAGTCTCGGTGTTGAGATGGCATACACATCGCTGCCCAGAGTTAAGCAGAATAAACCACCTTTCTCATAGATGTCCAATGACTTCAAACACTATGTTTGCTCACCTATATACAGGCAGCACTGCACTCTCTGAATCTTAAAAGGCAGTGACTCTAGTGAAGGCTTGAACTGAACACGCTGGAGGAGCATCGCCTGCCAAATCCGCTGCCAAATGATCCGAATGTTGTTCCCAGCCTTTCTCTTCCATATCAACAAAGACAAGCTTCTGTAACAGTATTCAGACAATACAAAATTTACAATGCTAAATAAAAGTCTCAAGGCAAACTCTGTAAATAGCTGCTCTAGTAAATCCATTTGACAAAACTTCCAGATTGTCTCTAAGAAATCGCTTTGCGCGCATTAGCCTACACGAACACTTCTGAACAATGCCCACACGGGGGTCGACGTACCTTCCTACACACACACACACTGACAGCAACATATACTGTGGCCAGTGTTGCAGCGTTGATCACAGTGACACAGTAAAACAGATGTAAACAAAGCTGGATGTCACTCATTCATTAACAGATATAACATCAACAGAGTCATTTATGACACATCTTTTGGCAAGGCAGCAGCTGCAGAAGGCAGTGACAGCTGACAGCTTGTATTTACACCGAGTCAGTCCTGATCAGTCAGATTTTTAATGATGATTTGCTCATCTTAACAATATGAATTGTTGCAACAGGTGATTTCTACAAATTTAGTCACTTAGTTCTCCATTTGATGACTTTAACCTTATCATGGGCAGGGCAATGATTCCCTTCTTTTTCTCTAAGGGGCAAAGGTTGCTAGGCGGCAGAAGCTCCAAATCATGATACAGATTTCTGCTTTCCCAGTAAGGGGCAGTGACAGATTCTCAAAAAAAAAAACATGACCATGTTAATGATGCCCAGAACCAGATTGACTGGTTATGAAGCGCTAATACTGTGAATGCTAGTTCTTTTAAGTAGCCTGCTGGCTAACAAGTAGAGTGCTGATCGTACAGCATGCACTCAACTCATTCATGGCCCAGTAGAGCCACCTGGACCCACTAGCATGGTAAGCTAAGCTAAGTTAATGAACATTAAACAGCCAAGTAAACTAACAAAATGATTGAGTTAAGACTCACTCAACACTCGCAAAGTGCAACTGAGTGGAATGTAGTGGGCCCCCCTTAGGGAGGTTATTTACCCTCTTTGGCCTCTGCCTGGCCTAGGGCACTATGTAGTTTCCTGTTGGCAAGCACTACCTCTGGCCATAGGGTAGTTTTTAACTGAAAGGACATGCCGTGCAGCAGCTGGCAGACACAGAACTGTCCCGATCCAATCACATGATCGGAAATCAAGCCAGATTAAGTGGTTTCAGACTAGATCAGAATTAGATGTTACCGCCGGAATCAGATATATGTAATGACTAGTAATGACTCCCTGGTGCGTTGTCTAGGGGTGTGATTGTTGCTTTGGGTGTGAGAGGTCCTGGGTTCAAGAGTCCGATGAGCTGTTTCCTTTGCGAAATTTCCCAGTTTGGGGATGGATAGAGTATTTATAGCCTGCGGCAATGCATTTCAGGCAGTTCGAAGTATTGTGCCCATGGAAATGAGTAGTTGGTGCAGTTGCGAGCGCTCCTCTCGGGACACACACAGGGATTTGCTTACGTAAAAAAGAAACACGAGTAGTAATAGGTTTAAAGAGGAGAGAAAAAAAATGCCCCGTGACAGCGCAAAGGCACAGGACATCACAGCCAAGGTAGCGCAAATAATCGCAATGAGTGACCACCTTTGTAGTGAACCCTAAAAGTATTGGATTGGACTCGGTATTGGCAGATACTCAAAATCAAATGGCTCGAACTTGAGGGCAAAAAAAGAATTGGGACACCCCTAGTAAAAACCCAGTCTAAATACATTTAATGTCACTGGATCTAATGTTAGAAGGTTTAAGCAGCTGCCGAGCCAAGCAAATATTAAAACTTTTCTTCATCATTCGCCAGAACTGTTGTTGAAACTACAAATCCTACTTCCACAGATTTCTTGTTTGTCTGCCACAGATTTCATAGCTTCAAGCTGGACTTAGATATTTGGGAGTAACTGTACGAGCGGAAGCCATGCAGAAAAATGACTCCATATGGAGGAAGCAGCTGGTGTAGTCACTTTTTGACAAACATTTTACATGGAAACTTTGGGTCACACAGGGAGTGCTTTTCTCTCCAGGGAGGAGAGAGGCATCAAACAACAGTAAGAGTGGTGGAATAAATATGTAAAAATATGCCCCTTTGTTCTAAAATAAGTTGCACAAACTTACAACTAGTCACAAGTACCTAAAATTGCCCTCTCATCTGTGTCCTCTAGCAAGAGTTTGATGATGCAGAATCAATTAAAAACATACAGCTGTTCATTTCAAACAAACGCTGATTACTCAAGAAGCAGCAATCTGAAAGTGAGTCTGGTGAAGTTGACCATCTGATGCTTCCTATGCTTACAAGTCTTCTTCAATCAAGAGGGAACAACCTAGATTTGGTGTGTGTGTGTACTCACAGCCAGCAGGCGGTTTTTGTCCTTCTCTGCTGCATTGAGAGCATTCTCCAGGGTCACTCTGTGCTTCTTGGCGACTTCATCCAGAGCTCGAGCCTGGCTCTCCTTCATCTGGCTGGCGTCTTCTTCGTATCGAGCTCGTATGGTGTTCATGTCCATCTTGTGGGATGTCTTCTCCTCGAGCAAGGCCTGGCATGCACAAAACGTACACACACACACACCGGTTTGAATTAAGCTCAAAGGTGAGAATGTTGATAGACAACACACATAACACAGAGCTTGGGCTGACATTCACACCATATGCTGTATTATTCAGCCTTTTTTTGCCAGTGTTTGTTTAGTGACTGCCAAGGAATTAATCCTGCATCCTGTCTGTGGTGTCTAAAATTTGATCTCTCTGTCTCTCTCTCTGTCACCAATTCACACTCATATTGGTTTTCCTGCACAGGAGGGGCTGGTACTGGTAATCAGTGACAGGCAGTATCGTTGGACATCTTGTTCCGATGGTCCTTGAATCCACCATGTACGAGCAACTCTAAGCACAAAATCAAGAAATTTCACCACAACAACTTTATTCTACATGTCTAAAGATCAATGGAGGTTAAACTCGTGATGTCACAGGATGCTGTTATGCCAACTAAGTGGCAGCATTTTGTTGAAAACTACGGAGCCCCTGTGATGACATGGTAAAAAAAATCAATCAATCGTGGCCCCCGAAATATGTATAACGCGCGCACAAAATACTAATTCGTGGCCACGAAATACTACTTCGTTCCCACGAAATACTACTTCGTTCCCACGAAATACTACTTCGTTCCCACGAAATACTAATTTGTTCCCACGAAATACTAATTCATTTGCAGAAAATACTACTTCGTGGCCACTAATTAGTATTGTTATTGACAGGGTGCATGGGAGCGGGCTGCCCGACCAGGGAGCACCTTTCCCGGGCAGCAGGGAGCAGCCCGCTCCCATGCGCCCTGTCAATAACAATACTAATTCGTGCAAAGTGCGGTATTCATTCACTCCACATTCACACAGTGGCAGTGGTAAGCTACACCTGTAGCCACAGCTTCCCTTTGGGGAAGACTAACAGAGACTACCAGTGTGCACATACGGCCTCTGCCAAATATTCATTCATACACTGGTGAATGGGCCACCACCAAGATGGTTAAAAGATTCCAGTGGGATTCAAGCCAACCTTCTGGTTATATTGGACGACCCTCTACCACTAAGCCACTGCCACCCCGTTAGTAAGCCTCCAAACAAATAGACGATCAGCTACACCAAGACACCTAAATACAAAGAAACCATTCATCATCAACATTCATCATCAAGGGGGTCAGTATATACAAGGGGGCGCAATAGTTGGATCAATAACAGTTACATGTAAATGTCAGGAAATCTGATTCCTGGACACATGTCAGTGCTCATGGTTGAGTTGAGTCCAGCTGCCGTAAAATTTAAGTGGATAATATTGTGTTTTTTACTTGTGTTTTCACAGTGTCTTCCTCTGAAACCAGCCATGTTGCTGCTTGTTTTGCCACTCAGTCCAGGTAAGGGGGTTTCTAGGGTGGAGGTGATGTCTGCACAATACAAGAAGTTTAATATCCCATGCCCTTACGCCCTTTCAATCTGGCCAGAATCACCACCCACGCCCATCCATCCTCAATCTTCTGAACCAGTTAGAAGTATATTTTGAGCCCAGCATCTAACACAACAGTTGTAAAGGAGATGCTTTCCCAGACACACACACAGGCTAAGGAGAGGAGAGAGACGTAAACCTTAAATGACAGCAAAGGACTCAGAGTGATGAAAATGAAACGGTAGATCTAAACGGGATTTAATGTGGCCCTTTCTCTGCAAAAGGGAGAAATTAACCTCTCACTTCATTTGTTTATGTCACACTGTGGAGTTTTCCCTTATATGAAAGGCCATATGAAAACACAGCAGTCTCACCCAGTTTGACCAGTTTGTTTGATGTTTCTTGGTAAATTTCCAAAACAGCCCTTTGGTTTGGAGCAATTACTGAACACCAGTGTGATCGCTCTCTGATGGGAGATTAGAAGTTGTTTCATGTTGCTGCCAGCATCAGATAATCTGCCAGATACCGACTGGTTTTAAAGCACCTAAATAAAATAGAAATTGCAGAGCTAATTTGTTAAAATTTCTTTTGCATCATCATAATCTCACCTGTTATTAAGTAAAGAACCAAAAGAATAGTCTATAATATTTTAATGGATCTCTTAGTGCCTACTACTATGGTTTTAGCACCAGAAGAAGGTACTCTCACACTTTTCTTGTGCATCGTCAGCTGAACTAATTGATAATACTGTTCCTTTTTTTAGTGTTTTGGCAGGATTTGGCTAATTAAAATGTGGCTGAAGTCATGCAGTGAAAAAGCAGCTACTTTCCTAATTAAATCCAAATATGGTGGCTTCAGATTAGTTTTTTTTTTCCACCGAGAAAATCAACATTCTGACAACAAACTGAGTCCACTGTTGGCGGAGTAGAGTTTGTTGTCTCTGTGTCTCAATACAAGGTCTGACAGCTTTTGTCCTGGCCTTTCTTTTGTTCTTCTTTTATGGATTTAAAGATGGATTTCCAGGGAGCAGTACCAACCAAACAGAGAGACGAGCTTGCAACTTGTAGGCACCATCTTTGCGCCGTCCAGTGGGGCGGAAGCATGATGATCAGTACTGACCTTTTTGGTTTTGCCTTTCTGTTTGCTTTTGTTGCTTTGTTCTTTATTTACCTATTCTTTATTCAAGAATGGAAAAGTCTCCACCTCCTGTCTCTTCCTCAGGCCTGGGTAACATTATTGTTGCTTCCCCTTATCCCCTAGAACGCAACATTGTTCTACGATGGACTGGCGACCTGTCCAGACTATACCCTACCTCTTGCCTGCAGATAAAGTATTAAAGACATTCCTTAGACATAGTGTCCTTTGTCCAACAGTGTCCAACAGAGTGTGCATGCTCTGACACGACAATAAACACAGGGTATAGCTAGTCAGGTTGCTAGAAAGTGTAAAATTGATATGAATCTTAACAATAATGTCAAGCAAGAAATGACTTAGGATTGAAAAGCTGTTGGAGAAGTGATCCAAGATTTCCCATCATCCATTTAAATTCACAGCAAGGAACACTCCCAGCTCTCAGAGGATTACACGGCACAAATGTCAGCGATAAAAGGATGGGAAAACACACATGAAGCAGCAACGCTTGACATTTACTGTCAGCTGCGGCTGGTCTGCTGACTACATTGTTTCTTAAATCATCTGACCTTTAAGCTTTTTTTTTTTAAACAAACTTTGTAAATGCTCCAATCATCGGGTTTGACCTATTCAGCTGTTTAAATATTTCGTTGCATACATAAGATCTATATAATATGTGCCTACTTATGTTCCATACTCTACGAGAACAAAGAACTTTCATCTCGCTCTTGCCCCTTCTCGGAGCGCTTGTTCGGCAGCTCTCGTAGCTTGTTCTTGACACTCGTCTTGCGTTGATGTTGTAGGTTTTGTGTTTTGTTAGTGTTGTTAGTTTAGCTTTAATGGCCTTTGTATTGTACAGTAGTTAAAGGCCTTGAATGAGCACAGATGGGGGATTATGGCCTGTAAAATCACAGGAAAGTCCAAAAGGAAGGAAGAAAGAAACATGATCACGATGTTTGGTTGATACTCCAAAACCAACATGTGGTGTTGTTTGCATGAGTGGAGCAATAAATTCCACCAGTTAAAGTAAGGAGTAGGTATAATTGAGCTCAATTTCACTTTAGTTTTCACTGAAAGGATTAGAGATTAAAATTGGCTGCATGTGGAAAAAACAAACACTACTTTTCTAGGCTGTCATCCCAATTAAGACATTTTTTCGTGCACTATACAGATATACCCCAGAAAGATGTCAATTACAGCAGCTGGTTGTTTCCAAGGCCTAGAAATACTGTGCTGTCCTATTATTATGTTCTCCAGGTGAGGAGAGTGAGTAGTTTTGGGAAAGTCATGCTGCATTCAAGTCACATGGGAAAAAACCGACAGTTCAAATTTGTCTCCTCTTTTTTAACCATTATTTGTAATGCAGTAATCTAATGGCTTCTAATGAGTATTGGTGGGATTTTATAGACAACTCTGTGTTGAGCACTGAGCTATTAAATGTTAGGATAAAAAAAGAGGTCTGGAGAAAAGTCTGCAGATGGGTTTAGTCACTGCATCTTGATAACTTACTGGTTATTCATAGCGGAGTTACTACAGCCTGACATGAATATAAAACAACACACACACACCTTCTCCAGGGATTGGATCTGCTGTTTTTGTCTTTCCTCGAGGGCTTGGCCCTGGCTCAGCAGGGCCTCCCTCTCTTCCTCCATCCTCACCACCTTGTCCTTCAGCCGGCTTCGCTCGTTGTCTAGGTCCCTGATGGCTGCTTCCTGGGTCATCTGGGTGGCCTGCAGGCTGCTTATCTGACCTATGACGGGGACAGAGTTGACAGGCGTGAGGAGACCGCACAGTAGAATGGAATGTCATCAGCATACTGTCATTCTAGGTCATTTTTATAAATGCATCTAGCACATTTTATTCAGTCCTGAATGTGTTTATGTTTCTGATTTCCTTTCAAAGACAACATGGGAGTAGCATCAGAAGTCAGTAACTCACTAAATATTGTTTAGGGACATTAAACACTGCTTCGTTTGTCTTTTTTTCTTTTTTCCAAAAATGTTTAAAAATTTAAGAAATCTAGATACTGTGAAATTTGTGAAATCTTTATATATATATATATATATATATATATATATATATATATATATATAGACTGGTGAGCATCAGAGCCACCATCCAAGATGAAACAGCCAAAATCCACGAGTACATCAGGAAGATGGCCCCAAGCGATGGAATACTTAGTGACCCCCTCCACAGAATGTACCACCGACAGATACAGGAAGTGGCTGACATCGAGAAGTCCTACCAGTGGCTGGATAAAGCTGGACTGAAAAACAGCACAGAGGCACTAATCGCAGCAGCACAGGAACAGGCCCTGAGCACAAGATCGATAGAGGCTGGGGTCTACCACACCAGACAGCACCCCAGGTGCAGACTGTGCAAAGACGCCCCTGAGACAATCCAGCACATAACAGCAGGGTGTAAGATGCTAGCAGGCAGGGCGTACATGGAACGGCATAACCAAGGCATAGTGTACAGGAACATCTGTGCCTGGAGGTCCCAAGGTCAATATGGGACACACCCCCAAAGGTGATTGAGAATGACCAAGCTAAGATCCTGTGGGACTTCCAGATACAGACCGACAAAATGGTGATGGCTAACCGACGGGACATAGTAGTAGTGGACAAACAGCAGAAAGCTGTAGTGGTAGATGTAGCAATCCCATGTGATGGCAACATACCAAAGAATGAACATGAGAAACTGGAGAAATACCAAGGGCTTAAAGAGGAGCTAGAAAAGATGTGGAAGAGAGAAGGTAACAGTGGTCCCCGTAGTAATTGGAACCCTCGGGGCTGTGACCCCCAAACTCGGAGAGTGGCTCCAACAGATCACAGGAACAACGTCAGAACTTTCAGTCCAGAAGAGCGCAGTGCTAGGAACAGCTAAGATACTACGAAGAATGCTCAAGTTCCCAGGCCTCTGGAAGAGTCTGGAAGAGGCCTGTCAAATCAATTGATTATACAGGCTGCATTAAGAGAAGTAAAAAAAAAATTTCATGTAAGTCTTTAACCTGATACCGGCAAATAGGTGGTGTGTTTCTATCAGGTGTGGCCACCTCATGCCACTTATTTAGGTGTAATTTAATTAACACACAACACTTAATTGTTTGAAATCAAGGGCGTAGTTTGATCATTGACAGAGGTGGAGGTGTCCCCACCAATGTCCAGCGATTACTAAATTGTCCCCGCCAATAATTTGATCCCTTCAAAAAAAAAAAAAAAAAAAAAAATTTCACTCATTGGGTTCAGGAAGGGTTAAATTCAGTTCTATTCTTGCGTCCTACCAATAGATATCCTCCTGTCCCAAAGCCCTTGATATTATGATTCTGATTGGGTTATATCAAGGGCTCTGGTCCTACCATAACACTTGTGTATGATTGGCTGGGCCCTGTTTATATTTATTTTTTAGCTTTTTAAACCTAATTTCAAGATTTCATTAAATATTTTAATACTTTTTACACCTTTGTTGTCCTCCTTTTTTGCTTAGTCCCTAACAGTTTCCACAATGCATACCCGATGCTCCGGTTACTCCACATTAATCCCTTCTTGACTGACCTTGACAGGCTGTACGATCTGTATTGTGCTGTCATGACATCTTATTAATCTATCATAAGACATGCGCACAGCTCTGTTGGAAATTGATAACGCATCCTCGGTGAGCGCACAAAGCTCACAGGAACTAATGGGCCGAGTACAATTCTGCGCTAAGCTGCTGCCACGACTCACATGCTGCAGATGGTAATGTTTATGCACGAAGTAATGACAGAGAGACATCATAAGATATTAAATCCGAATCTAACACACAACAATTTCACCCAAGGCGAGTGCACACAAACTGGGTGTAACAGAGAGCCTCCTCTGTCACTGAGAACCTGGGAATGCCATTAACTCCCACATACAGGGATACATGCTATTAATGTTACAAGCCATAATTCCGCAAACAAGGTGAGAGGTTAGCGCATATGTTTGATGTGTTCGCACAAAATACATATGCGCTACATATGACAACAGGGGATAGAGAGAGAGAGGAGAAAAAAGACAAGGAAAGAAGAGGAAGATATCTTACTGGCTTTGAGTAATATTTCAGTTGCTTGCTGCTGAACTCGGTCTCTGGCTGCTTCCAGTTCACATTCAGCCTCCTTCTGACGGATCTCCACAATCTCAGAGTTCTGGGTCACCTCGTCCAGTTGCTTAGTTAGGTCCTGCAGATAGGTGAAACCACACAGCTTTGTTAAGATGAGCTTTTTTTACTGCTGCTTACAAGTTTAACTATGCAAATAAAAGAATGACAGCCAATCCAATAAAAAAAAATGTGAATTTTTTTTTTTATTTCGGGACCTCAGATTTCCACAATCACTGTGCCAATATTAGCATATTGATGGCGCATTAATAATACTGACGATTAAGAACCCAAATGCTGACTGCTGCTCAATTAATACGAACTACACTGCAGGGAGGGATTCGAAATGAACTCACACATACACGCACACGTACAAACACACAGACGCAGTACAGTACAGTGGCTGTGTGATTTAGCTCTTTGTAAGAACTCATGAGAGGCAATTTCACATCTTTCAATCCCATCAAACAGCCGGCCTCAAACTTAATTAATGCTGCTGCGCCTACGACAATGAAACCTCAGTCTGGTGCAACCACGGAGGAGTCACACATGAAATACACAATACACATGCTGATTGATGTGTTATCCATTTTAAATTTTAAACCCATATATTTTTAATTTTCTTACTGTACCAGTACTGCAGGAATTGGTCCTTGTGTGAGGCTTGTAGTTCGCAAATCACTATACATCAGCTGATGTTGATGATGATACAGCTCACTGATGTTATATCATCTCATTATCGTGGATTTGTTGGTATGATGTGACCTTGACCGTGTTTTGCTATTGGTAAAATTAGCTAAGCTTGGTAAGCAAGCTGTATTGTAGCTACACCACATTGATTTGCTATTGTTTACTGATCCTATGTTATGTCATTTGGATGAGTATATGAACCAAGACCCCTTTGGTGGGGTCCTGATTTCTTCACACGTCTGCTTTTGCGTAAGGTCTTGGTGTATGCTGGAGTCTGGTCCAGAAGTAAGGCACGTTATTGTCCAGAACAGACATTGTGAAAAAGGTATTTACCACCTATAATGTATTTTATGGATGTTATATGTTTAATGATGGAGGTTTTTCTCTATTTTCCTTTCTCACACAGTCTCTTCTTCTCCTGCTTCTAGTCTCCATCAGTCTCTGCTCAAGCCACCAATGTGGCATCAAGCTGTTATTTTAGAATGTCTTTTGCAACCCTCTTCCGCCCTGTATAGTGCCAGCCTCAAGTCCTTGATGCCATGCCAAGCCTTCATCTCTCCCAATCTCCAGTCCTAGTTTCTTCAACACCACCAGGTCTAGACCCCCAGGGTTATAATCCTTCCATTGGCCACTCCTCCTAGAACTTGATGGTATGACTTGGGAGTCTAAATGCATGTCCCTGCGTCATTAGTTTGACTGCCGTTGCTAGGCAATCAAACTATTGTTCTTCACCCTCTTTCTTCTATCTTATTCTTCCATACGTTTTTTTCAAAAAATTAAATTTTTCCAAATATTAAGCAATTTCGGTGTCATTTTTAACATGGAGTCTAGGAGAGAGCCCTTCAATGAGGGTCATCGGCCAAATGTATCTGCTCCAACAAATTTCAAGCTACAGACTCCATTTTAGTCTTGAAACCATTGACAGTAAAAACTATGGACAGAGCTTCTCTGTACTCGGTGGGAGGTTCCGGGACGTGATGACCGACGCTATGTTGGTAGCATCACGTCCGCTAAAAATCCAAATATGGACAAAGAGGGGGAGCACGAGCGGGGTTTAGGGGGGCGGGCGATCGTGGAAGCAGGAAACTCACACTGTGATACAGCAACTGTCTGTCACTCAAGCGGCAACGCCCATAATTAGCGGATTTTAAGTTAACTTGGCCGATACTCTTAGACCCGGTTCACACTGGGGAAATCAATCCGGCTAGAGCAGGATTCATATCTGGATGTATGAGTGTGAACACCGCAAATCCGGCTATATCCAGCTTGATTTCAATCCACCTCTCAGAGGTGGATCTAGCTAGATTGGCTTAAATCTGGCTCAGGTCTGAACGAAAATGCGGCTAGCGAAACCCTCAAGCCACGTCATACTTCCAGTTCATGAGGTCCAGGTCATATACAAAAGCTGTATGTAAACAACTGTTGAACTACGACAGCTTTGCTGGAGTTTATTCTCCAGTCCTCCACTCTTGTCATAGACTATAAGGATGAACTGACCATGATGTCAGTGACAAGTTTCTAAAAAGTGCTTTTAAAGGACAGTGGAAACTGTTTTTGTTTATTTGCATGGAGACCTATAGGAATTGACTCAACTGTGGAGCCAGCCCCTCAAGGTATTCCAGGTACTGCAGTTTTGGAAGTTCACTGAGCTCAATGGGCTAAAAATAGTAACTACAAATCCCACAAGAGTCCCACCTTGTTACCATCACATTACTTTATTTCATGGCGTCGCATCTGCCTTTCACACTTATAGAAGCTGGCTGCCTTTCTATTTAGATATAAAAGCGCCTCTTTTCCTTGATTGATTGTTTTATTTTGCTAAAAGCTTCCATCAAGTTGTCCAGACAGGCTTTACCTGAGAGTCCAAACACACTGACAGCATCAATTTGCCACGGCCCTTTAGAAGAGAATTTCACTTGGGGGGAATAACTGTAACTGCATGAATATTCCAAGAGAAGCTTGTGAGCAGTCAGCCATTAATTACGTCTGTCTGAGTTACTCCGAGCGATCATATGCTTGTGTTTCTCTGGAGACTTGCCTACTAAATCATATGCTAACGGAGGATGACAGAGAACAGGAGAAGCAAGGATATGTAGCATCCCCGGCATCAACCAACAACTGTTCGATATTTGATGCCACTGTTTCTACCCACGGAGCGATCGGGCGCTTGTAATTATCCCATCCTCAGACTCAGAAATGTATTAATTATCTAGAGTCTCAATACATTTCTTTTTTTTGGCCTATCTAAAAATGTCCCTCCACCTGAGCAACTTCTGTTTCTGCAAAGGGATAAGAAATTAAACAAAAGATTAAAAATAAGCTGTGAGCTTGTTCAGATTAAATTAAAATCTATTATCTTCCAACCATGAACTCGCAGCAGGAAGTGAAGGATTAAGAGATATGTCCATACACTGAGGCTGTTATTAAGTGATTATTGTGATGTTACCATAACAACAGAAACAAATCAACCATGCAGCGCACAAAAGACAGTTTCTTCTATCTGCTTGTATCAAATGCTATCAAGTGAAGTTGTTGCTGTCTGCTTCTTTATCTGGGTTACAGTTAATTGCCCTGATAGATAATAAATGATTAACATTGCAGCCATGGCTGACCTTGATCGTGTTCGCAGCAACACTAAGCAGAGGAGATTCCTTCCTGTTCTGTGCATTTACAGATAATTTCACACAAGCTTTGCGTCATAACAACTAAAGACCTACTTAATCAGGCCCCCTGCCCCCAAGCACACGTCAACTTTATTTTCAACGGTCGAGATAATCAGGGGAGGCCACAGCAAAGACGATTAAAGCTGTAATCAGGCCTTAAAAGTTAGGCCCGACCTGGACCGAATCCGACAGAATTCGGCCCGAGCCCGACAAGTACATTTTGACTGACAGCAGTATTGAATTGAATTGTATACGAAAGCAACTATCATACGTCTAGACAACGCGCCAGAGGGTCATTGATAGCACTAATACATATATATCCGAGTACTGATTGGGAGGTAACGTCCGATTCCGATCGAGTCTGAAACCACTCTGGCCTGATTTCCAATCACTTGATTGAATCTGAACATCCCTAATTTTGACCATGTTATTTTTAAATTTGTACAATGTAGATAAAGTACACATGCTGTTAAATATTTTACCACTGTATCTGTCTGCCCAACAGTCGGTTCATAATGGCCGCCTGCTGCAGCTTAATAGATCACTAGTGGGCTCTCTGGGACTGGGAACCAGTAAAGTTGAAGAGCATAAAACCAGAAAGCAGCAAGAGGGAGGAAATAAAATCAGCTTCAGCTTGTTCACATTACATTATTTCATCCATTTTTAAAATAAAGGTACTGGCAATAGTGGCTTTAATTTCTGAAGTAAGCTACAATATGAAAAAAGGCTTTGGTTGGACAGGTGCTTAAAGATCTACTTTGTGTTATTTAATCTATAAAGTGACTTGAAAGGTAGCCACTTTACCTCATTTCATCCCATATACCCCATTTTATTTTATATCTGCGTTTTATCTTCTATTACAGACATAAAATTTTGCAGGCTGGTCATAAAAACTTCATCAGAATATGGATAATAAGAGCCAATGACGGGAGGGTTACACCTTGACGCTGCTCTCTGCGGCGTTGAGCGACGACTGCAGTTTGTGGGACTTCTCTCGGTTTTCCCGAGCTTCATCTGTGACCCTGGCGAGCTCTGCCCTAAGTTTCCCAAGAGTTTTCTGAAGAGCAGCCTCCTGAGTCTCGAACTCCCACCGCAGCTCGGCCTCGGTACGTTTCCACGCCAACAGGTTGTCTGCGGTCAGCTGCTGGGTTCTCTTCATGGCCTCCAGCTCGCGCTCATAAAACGCCTGAGCCTTTGAAGAAGAGGAAGAAGAGTTTATGGACTGATTGATCATCACTAAGACACTTGCAGCTGTTTAGGTGTTACAATAACTACAGAGGCTACATCTCTGTACCTTGCTCAGCTTGGCTTCATACTCCTCCACCAGTCTCTTCTTGTCTTGCTTGAGCTCCTCCACCCGTTCCGACAGAGAATCAACCTGTAGAAGAAAAGATGGAGAACTTTTAATGATGAATTGCAGATTAATTAACTGGTTTCTACACACTTGATAGCTTCTGTCCCAGTTTTGTTTGGAATTCCCTGCAGTGGTTCAGTTTCTTGCATCTTTGCTCTACTTTTGCAGTAGTTACCTCTGCTTTATGAAGCTGTCCCAGTTTCTCTTGGTCTTTGCTGTAGTTTGCATTCTGACTCTGGTGGCTACGAAGGAGTTCCTGGATCTCTTGTCTGTGCTGGGCCTTTAGTTCCTCCAGGGCAGCCTTCTTATCCTGCTCGAACTGGGCCTGGGCCTGGCTGAATGTACGCAGCTTGTCCTCAAAGGACCGCCGCATCTCCTCCACCTCCCTCGACATGGACACCACACGCTGCGTGTGCTGGAAACAGGAATGAAAGGCTGAGCTGAAAGGGGTGATGGGGGGATTGATTTATGGGTTTGTAGGCTTTTTACACAGCAGGTGACTTTTTAAAAGGTCCAAACCAAGTAGTAAAGTAACGGCTGGGGGGATTTTTGACCTTTTTGCTGCCAATCTGGATTCTCTAATGATGGGCTAAACTATGAGGCCGCTCTAATTTCCTCAATTTTATGTTTGCAAAGTGATCCAAAGAGTCAGCTGTACTGAGGCACTTTGCTTGCTACACTAACAAGTTCAAACGATACCTGCAACCTGCAAAGGAATTGTATTGGTAGAAGGTATCCACTGAAACTACAAAGCCCAGGTACTAAAACGTTGGTGCATCATCATTATCACTAGGCACCCATTGCTGTGTACTGACAGAGAAAGTAGTTGATCAGAAACACACACAGTATTAAGAGGTAGAAGCAGGTAGTGATAAACATTTCTTCTGGCTGGATTTACATATTTTCACACCTTTTATTCAATTTGGCTGCACAGTCTGAAATGAGCACTTGTTTTCCGTGGAAGCAGATAATTACATAATCAGTGGCTTTGTACAATGTTGCACCTTCACTCACGATTGAGAGGTCTAGGAGGAGCAGGTGAGAACTGTGACTGACAGCTGCATGTTTTTTTTCCCACTAATTCACTAGAACTTTCACGACAACAACACAAAACCTCAAGCTCCACATGGATGCATACATGTTATACTATACTACTGTATTTTTATGATCATAGTGTGACAGACCTGCTCGGAATCTGAATTGTGATCACATCTAGCATTAGAATTAATGGACACAGGACCCATAACTACTCTGCTAATTGGGGTGGAGAATTGAAAAGTCTTCATAGTATAATGCCATACTTTAACTCCTTAAATATCAAGGTGCATTGCTGGTGAAAAAAACTGTGAGTGGGTATTAAGCGTGTTGATGACTGCATGTGTAAATGGCTGGCATCCTTCTCAGTTCATACACTATATTACCAAAAGTATTCGGTCACCTGCCTTGAGTCACATGAACTTGTGCCATCCCATTCCTAACCCATAGGGTTCAATATGATGTCGGTCCACCTTTTGCAGGTATTACAGCTTCAGCTCTTCTGGGAAGGCTGTCCACAAGGTTGAGGAGTGTGTTTCTAGGAATTTTTGACCATTCTTCCAAAAACGCATTGGTGAGGTCACACACTGACGTTGGTCGAGAAGGCCTGGCTTTCAGTCTCCACTCCAATTCATCCCAAAGGTGTTCTATCGGGTTCAGGTCAGGACTCTGTGCAGGCCAGTCAAGTTCATCCACACCAGACTCGGTCATCCATGTCTTTATGGACCTTAAAAAAAAGTTCCCACAAGGTTGGGAGCATGGAATTGTCCAGAATCTTTGGTCTCCTGAAGCATTCAAAGTTCCTTTCACTGGAACTAAGGGGCCAAGCCCAACTCCTGAAAAACAACCCCACACCATAATTCCTCCTCCACCAAATTTCACAGTCGGCACAATGCAGTCCGAAATGTATCGTTCCCCTGGCAACCTCCAAACCCAGACTCGTCCATCAGATTGCCAGATGGAAAAGTGTGATTCATCACGCCAGAGAACGCGTCTCCACTGCTCTAGAGTCCCGAACTCTTCCATTTCATTATGATAGAGCTGACAGTTGACTGTGGAAAATTTAGGAGCAAGGAAATTTCATGACTGGATTTGTTGCACAGGTGGCATCCTATGACAGTTCCACGCTGGAATTCACTGAGCTCCTGAGAACGGCCCATTCTTTCACAAATGTTTGTAAAAAACAGTCTGCATGCCTAAGTGCTTGATTTTATACACCTGTGGCCAGGCCAAGTGATTAGGACACCTGATTCTGATCATTTGGATGGGTGAGCGAATACTTTTGGCAATGTAGTGTATGTGTATTTCCGTGGGTGTTTTGATTTTTGGAGTGAACTGTCCCTTTAACATTCCTAAAACGGCAGCTGGTGGCACAAGGGACATTGCACACTTTGAACAACCATGTCTCCGCAAATATTCAAAAAATGGCAACGGATTCTGAAAGCTAAGAAACGACTCCACTTAGATTGATTTGTTATTAGGGCAAGGACGGCATTCTGCATGTGAGTGGCATAGTGGAACAGTGGTTGATAAGTTTTTATACATCATTTATACAGAGGACATTTTCTGACACATTCATTGAAACAAAGGACAAAAGTATTAGGCGGCCGCCTACCTGAGCCTCGGTACACAGCTGCATGTCCTCCACCCTCTGACGGTAGCTTTCGAACTCAGCGAGCGCCTGTCTCTTCATCCTTTCATGGAGCTCCATGGACTCCTCCAGAGACTGGATCCGCCTCTTTAGGTCCATCTCATCGCTGATCTTGCTCTTATACTGCAACAAATGTGTTCAAAGGTCTGCTTAGAAAAACTGCATCCACTACACTGTATTGTATAAAAAAACCGTGTAGCCAAATCCTTCAAAATACCTCAAACTTCACTGACCTTTTTAGATATGCTAAAAAACAAAAACAAGTCAACAAACACCGCAGTCTCCTTGGCGACTCTAATTAACCATCATGGGTTCTAGCTTTAATTAAAATTAGATTATTAATAGATTGAGCTGATGTGCACGGACTTAAAATTCCTCATTATGATAAACAAATGAACGTGAAAATTGAAAAGATTAAACAGGTTCATTTGATTCACTTCGATTAATTACACTGCATTCAACTCACACCAGTATAAACAACCTCCGGGGACAGTCTGTGGAAAACTGTGGCTTATAGTCACAGGGAAGCAAGTCAACTTCCTCAAGAGTCATGACATATATAGATTTAAATATTTCATATTTACTAGATTAAATATTGATGAGTTCATTTTAAAAATGGTCTGAGGTCTCCAATGGATCAGCTTCTATGTGAGAGATGTAGTTTAGATATGGATGTACACTGATAGTGTCTCATCTTGACCTAAATATGACTTCTGACAACAGTAGGTGTATTTATAAAGAGATCTTTAAATCCAGGAAAAAACAAATGCTTCTTAGATCTCATGAATCAGTCACTGTTTTTACTCATGTCCATATTCATATATACAAATAACATTGACTTTCCCCGCTATGCAGATGATACACTAATGCTATCCCTTTAAATTCCATGACTATGCTTTCGCTTTCTAAAATTAAGCTCTGCTCTCTCTCACCGAAATCCAAAAATGGATGTCCAGGATTTTCTTCCAGTTAATTGACTCAAAATTAGACGTTATCATAATATTTCCAGCTATTTTAACACTACCACTCTCATCATCGTCATCTTCGGTGTGGGTGCTCTCTCCAGTATTATTCAAAACTCTGACCTGTCATTTGATGATCATGTGACCATGGTGACCGCAATGTGTACGCCCAATGTGTACTACTACACCTGAGTGTTATGTCTGACTTAGAACTAGAAATGAGTAGCCGCTCAGACTCAATTCCTATACAGTATACAGTGCCTGGGTGTAAATTTTAGGCGTAAGGAAAGAGCTCTACTACTCCACGTAACTGTTGGACTTGTGACCTAGAGTGTTATCCTTGTGGAAGAGCACACAGAAGCTTTCACCTTGATGCTGACCTCAATAATTTGGAGACTTTGGTTCCAGTGTTTAGATTGTTCCTTGGTCTTTGGTTGGAAGAGGTGCACCCAAGGTCAAAGGCCAACTTCCAGTCTCTCGTTGCCACATTTGAATTCGCAAGCCCGTTCCTTTACCAAGTAGGTGAAGGAACACCCATTACAAGTGTTCCACTTGACCACTGTGTACTTGTGGACCTCCCTTGAGATTGAGGTAGTGGATCCATAAAGACTAATGGCCCTTTTCCTTGGAAAATACTGACTTGCAATTTCTCAAAGTAGAACAAAATGTTTTTGACCGTGAACAGTCTTTGTTATCACATCTCCCTAGACCACAAACTTATCACCCCTCATATATAATACTGTCCATCCACATGGGCGAAGTAGGACGACTACACTTTGATTGGTTAAGAGATTCAGGGTGTTGGTGCTAACAAAGTGAAAGTAAAGTGAGTTGTACACACCAGGAGTATCTTCTCTCTGGTCTCAGAAAGAATCTGCTGCACCTCCTCCTCATGCGCCTCCTTCAGAGTGGCGATGGCCGCCTCGTGTTCATCGTTTTTTGTGTTCAGTGCATAGATAACCTGTAAAAGACAGAAGGGAAAGAAACACATTTAATACAATATTAATACAGGTGGGAGACCGTTCATAGCTGCCGAACATGTTAGGACTGCTGGGCTGGATATATTCTGCTGAAAAATTAATGCGGGCACTGGCTGCGAAGGTAAAGTAAGGAAACATGAGAGTTGAATTACAAAACACATGAAGGAAAGGCTAAGCGATGATTTCATAATAAAGCTCTATAAAGACATTTTGATTGATCTGCTGTTTTTTTCATTATTATTATATTATTTATAAAACCCACGCTAATGCAAAACTCACAACATAAATGCAAGAAACCACAACACAAATGCAAAAGCCTGACAACAGAAATTAATTACAGTGGTAGTTAGTCCCAAAATCTTCTATTTAGAGAAAGAATGAGAAGAAGAAATTGTACATGTTTGGTAAAATGTGAAATGCTGTTCATTAGCTTACAATCATGCAGAAAATTAAATTGTGTAATCCACCAGTTTTGTCAACATCCATTGTGACTATAATTTCAGTTCTTGTCAGATGTATGCATTTGTATTGATTTTGCATGGGTTTTGTGTTGCATTTTTTGTTGTTACAGTATATCTAGGTTGTCAGTTTTGCATTTGTGTTGCCATCATGTGTTGTTTGTGTTGCAGTTTCATCCATCCATCCATCCATTATCTGCACCCACTTTGTCCTGCAGTGCAGGGTCACGGGGGGTGGAGCCTATCCCAGCTATCTATAGGTGGGAGGCGGGGTACACCCTGGACAGGTCACCAGTCCATCGCAGGGCAACACACAGACAAACAACCATTCACACCTGTGGGCAATTCAGTCACCAAGCACTTCTTCAGAATGTGGGAGGAAGCCAGAGCACCTGGAGAAAACCCACTCAGGCAAAGGGAGAGCGTGCAAACTCCACATAGAAAGGCCCCAGTCAGAATCCAACCGGGAACCTTTTGCTGTGAGGCGACAGTGCTAACCACTGCTGTTGCAGTTTCAACCTCAAAAAACAGGATGAGCTAATGAGTCTGCCATCACACCTAAACACATATATAACTGCCAGTACTTGCTCACTGGTGATTCTGCACCAGAAGCAAGAACTGGCAGTACACAACATAGATCGAACACAACACATAGCTTGAAGCCGAGAAGATGGATTTGTGATTTCATGAATGTTGTGAAAATCAAGCCGACCAACGTACACCAAAATAACATCCATATTGATAAAGAGCACTGAATGCCACAGGGAAAAAGGATGCAGATGCTAGAATTTAGCATTCTTTAGCATATTATAGTATTGCATTGCAAATGAGCAGAGATCATAGTAAAGAACTGTATAAAACTGCCTGGTATACAGCTGTGCGGTATAGAGAGCCTTAACGTTTCTAATATTAGCCCAGAAGCATCAGTGATGCCCTACAGTCATAAATTAAAAATTGGATGATGCTGTGTGTTGCCGAGGATAAAAATAACACAAGCAAACTGTTGTGCATGAGATTGACCTTTAAATCTGTCCCAAAAATACATGCAGCCATCCACAGAGCCATAATCTGACAGTGCAGTGATCCCCTCTGCTCCCAGGCAGGGAGAGAGAGAGGAGAGAGAGAGGACACAAATGGATTTCACATTTTTGCTAGAAAAACCACGAGACACTTCTCCGTCCTGCTTCTCCACCCTGCCGTGAGAAACAAAGCTGTGCGATGCCGCTTTGAAAAACCATGTCAATAATTCAGCACGTCGAAACTGTGCGAGGGTGCTAAAGAGCCTTTGTTTACTTCGGACCAAAGTCCATCAGCAGAATTAGAAAAAAAAAGGGAGTGCAGAGAAAGAGGAGGCCAAAAGCTTTCTTTGAAGCAATGACATCTCCTTTTTATGCAACAGCAGATGAAAGCATGGTGTCTGACAAGTGCTGGTGTGTTTATTCCCCACACACTCAACTCTGATTTGCTGACAGCCATACAAGACAGACATTCAAGAAGCGCCCTGACATGGGAGTTTTATCCTCACAACATTTACCTGTTTGTGTTCATCTCTTTTTATGTTTTCTTGAACAATAATTATACTAATTTTATTACAAATAAATGTTTTGTTTTTTTTTAAATCTGTTTGTGAGGCTACACTAAAATATGAAATAATATGAATAAACATTTCAACATTGACACATATGCGCAAACATATACTGTACAACCATGCCAAAGTATCTGGGTAGACCAATGCAGGCCAACCGGTGCAGCTACTTTTTTGTTCAGGCCCCAAAACTTCTTCTTTTTTCCCATGGTGACACATTTTAGGCTATAGAAGAAAAGTTAGGAACCCCTTATTTGAATTCTACGTTTTAATAAAAATAATCTGATCATAGTGGATCTTAGTGTTAGGCACATACAACCCTTAAACGAACAACACATAAAAACATCAAGCCAAAATCTTCAGCTGGTGTGGTTCGGGCATCTGGTTCAGATGCCTCCTGGACGTCTCCCTGGGGCATGTCCCATTGGGAGGAGACCCCGAGGGGAGACCCAGGACACCGTGGAGAGACTGTGTCTCTCAACAGGCCTGGGAACACCTCGGGATTCCCACAGAAGAGCTGGAAGAAGTGTCCAGTGAGAGAGGGAAGTCTGGGCGTCCCTGCTTAGACTGCTGCCCCCGCAACCCAGTCCCAGATAAGCAGTTGAAAATAGATGGATGGATGGATGAAGCCAAAAAGATATGTTTTTGGGCATTGACTTTACAATTGTGTTAAGGTCTGGACTTTGACTGGTCCATTCCAAAACCTTGATTCAGTCATTCTGATGTAGATCAGCTGCCGTGCTTTGGATCATTGTCCCGTTGTATGACCCAGTTTCCACCAAGCTTTAACTGTCAAACAGATGTCCTCACATGTGTCTCTAGAATATTCTGAGCACTAGAGATGTATTCTGGTTGTTTCACTTGCCTTTAACATGTTCCAGGTCGAAAAAAATGTTGATCTTCTGCTGCTATTTTTATTTAGTTTGTTAGAATTGTGATGAGATTGTAGCCATAGCTATGCGAACACAAAATCCTAACTACTATAAGCTGTTGAGGGCAATGTCTTCATAAGTGAGTGATGAAACACCAAAGGGAAAAAGACAAACTGCAAAAAAAAGAGACAAACAAAGCTGAGAAAATGTGGCATGTGTAAATTATTCAGCCTCTAATCATCTTAGGAAGTGAAGAAGCAGTCATAATGATTGGAGGGGCTCCAGTCACAGTCTGTCACAGACTCATCAGCACACTTCTGCAGAAGAAATGCTCTAATCATAATGCTGTGGGCTCTGCTGGTACACACACACATGCAAGCAGGCACATAACACCAGCACAGATCCTAATGAATCAATGAACTCATGTTCAAACTCATCAGCGTAAATTTGCCTGAGAAGCAGTCAGAGAGTCTGTGAGCACACTTGTTATTAAAAGGGCTGCGACTATTAATAATGTGACCAAAAGGTACAGCACATGGGGGTGTTTGTAGTATACATACAAATTCATAGTAGCACTAGGAGCCATCCTGCCTGCTGTGTTTGTGTGAGTACTATATCAACAACACACAGTTTAAGGGGCTTTTATTTAGCCTTAACTGATCCTCTGTAACACTGCGCTCTAGTTGAGGCAGTCCAAAGTTTGGGTGGAATTATGGTTCTGCGTTTAGGCACTGAGACATTCATACCCAAAGTGAATGTGTTCACAAGTTTTGTAGCTATGGCTATGTCACGGTCACTTAGTAGAATTGCATAATTTAGTTAGTACCGTATTTTCTGGACTATAGGTTGCACTGGACAATAAGTTGCACCAGCCAAATAATTCCTAATGAAGAAGAAAAAAACACATATAAGTCCTCAGTATAAGTCCCATACCCAGCCAAAGGATGAAAAAAAGTGCGACTTATAGTCCAGACAATACGGTAACAGCACAGCTGACCTCTGGTCTTCCTGTGATTTCCAGTGGCTTCCTCCAGCCCTGTCTTAAGCATCAACAGCTACTCTAAGGCCAGCTGGGAGATGTAATCCCCTCCAGCTAGAGAGGTGCTCTGAAGGTGTCCAATCAGGTGCCCTAACCACCTCAACTGCCTTTCAGTATGAATGAGCAGCAGATGTACTCTTGTATGTACCCTGTGGAGGAATCCTCTTCTTACTTGCTTGAATTCACAATTTTGGTCTTTTGGTCATTGCCCAATGTTCCATAGATAATAGAGCTTCTCCTTATAGCTGAGCTACTAAGGGGTAGCACTAGGCCTATGGGTGACATAAAATATTATTTAGGCTGTCAAACAAAATCAGGTCCAACACTTGTATCATTTTAGCTTTGTTTTGATCCCCGCTATAGCATGCGGCTAATACCTAAGCTGCTTAATGTGCCACTTATGATATGTGTTTCGACTGGAAACAAATGCCCTGTGACCAAACCAAACAACAACAAGCTTATTATATTTGACAATGGCCCCCAAATTGTCCCAGTCATGTCTTTTAAGGGACAACAAAAACAACAACTGTCCATTGTCCTTTAAATAAATACAGTACAGGACATAAAATGTACAGTCAAAAGTTACATATATATGTACTCTACTGTAACCCAGGAAACTCAACACTGTGACTCCTCTAGGTGCCACTTTAAAGCAGAAATAAACTGCAGTTTATTATTATGTGGAATTAAGGGAGACCTGTCACAGATCACTAGTTCTCTATACATACTTTTACAACAGGTACTGCCCATACTGAACACCACAAGCTCTCCAGGAAACCTATGTCACAGAGGGTTTGACCATCTTTATATAGAGTTTATGATTAAAACATGAGGCTGAACACAGTGCTAAGAGTGCATCTTTCTTAGGTGTTAAAGTGAGAGAAACAGTAGGCCTGTGTGTGTGTGCATCGTATCAGTGATCTTTTCTCATCTCCCCGGGTCGATCGGTTCACGTCCTTGGAGGAATTTGCTTAAATGACAGTGATAGCAAGCAGATCGATAAGGTGACAGCGAAACGCAGCACAAATTTTTCAGCTGGCAGAAAGTCACACCTGAGAAACTCGCTAAGACTTCCACCAGTCCGGTCCCTTCTCGCTGCTCGATGAAATATGACTCAGCTGTCGAACACTGCGAGGGCTGGAGAAAAAATATGACTTTCTCAAAGGAAGTTCTGCTCACTTGAACTTTTTTTTTTCCTTTCTTCTTTCTTATTTTTGTTCTCGTAACAAACTAACCACATGGACTCCATTCTTATTAATAAGGAAACACATTAAACTGTGATTATTGTGGTTGTCAACATAAGCTCTAAAACGGGCTTTTAAAAAAACATACATAAAAAGAATTAATAGTCATGGTTGCCACAGTTACAGCAAGAAGGTTCGATTTCTGGGCTGGGTCCTTTCTGTGTAGAGTTTGCACGTCCTCCAGAACCCATATTCTAAAAGACGTGCTAGTTAGGTTATTTGGTGACACTAAATTACCTGAAGGTGTAAGTGTAAGTGTGAATGGTTGTTTGTCTGTCTATGCTAGCCTTGCCATGGACTGGTGACCTGTCCAGGGTGTACCCTGACTCCTGCCTGTCCCCCCGTAGACTCAAGCCACCTATGACCCTGTTCTAGAGGACAATGCACAGTTCAGAAGATTGATGGAAGGATAGCATGATTACATTATGTCTTCCTAGTTAGCCAGCTATTCCATGTCCTTTTCCCTGGTTACGCCATGACTAATTAAACAGATAAAAGTCCTGAAGGTGGTCATGAGTGTTATATTTGATAGCCGAAACTCTGGAACTCTCACATGCGAGGTGTCTATGCAAGTCAAGGAGGCCATCATTAGGCTCAAACAAACCCATAAGAGAGACAACAAACACCGGGGGGTGGACAATGTCAAGGACATTCTTGAAAGGAAGACAGCGGTGAGATCAACAAATGCAAAAGACCAAAGACCACAGAAAAACAAGTCAAGTAAGTGAGTGATGGAAGAATTCTGTCCATGGTGAAAACAACACTTTCACAACATCTAACCAAATCAAGAAGACTCTGGAGCAGCTGCGCATTTTTGTTTACAGTCAGATAAAGCTTTATGAATGTAAATACAGTGGTGCACTCAACGAGGTACAAACCACTGGTCACACTAGAAAACAGACAAAAAAACTGCCCAGTTCCGGAATAACATTCTTTGGACTAATGAAACCAAGATGAACATGTACTAGAATGATGTCAGAGAAAAGTCTGGGGAAGGAAGGGATCAGCTGATGCTCCATATCATAGCACGTCTTCATTCAGACATGCTCTAGCCAGTGTTATGACATGGATATGTACAGTATGTCTGCCAATGAAACAGATTCACTGCAGTTTATTGATGAATTCAGAGTATTCAGAGTATAGATCTGTACTCTACTCTACTAATACTGTAAAAAAGTGTGTGTGTGTGTGTGTGAAAACAGCTATAATTTCTGAACGATTTAAGCCAAACTTTTGTCAAAACCATTGAATCGAGGCAGTATATAGACATCCATGTGTATTTCTACAAAAATAGCATCTGGTGGATTCTACCACAAAAATACACATCTACAAACATACAGTATGCATCTCATTTGAACGACAGCAGTGTGACTTAGCCTGACAGGGGGAAGAAAGTCATAACTTTTTCACTGGGTAATAAAACACACTCATTCAGCAGTGATCAAAGCAAACAATGCTGTTTCATCTTCACTTCCACCACTCTCAAACCTCCAAGTCTGTCAATCTAAATTGCTTATGAGTGCTATTTATAAGTTATTTTCCCTTCCACTGTCTGTCAGATTGCCTGTCACGTTATCCTCGTAGACATCTGGGGGTTTTTGTATATTGCTAATTTGTTGTTGACATTTCAAAAGCCGGGAGCAAAAGAGGGCTTCACGCTGTAGGTTTTTAGTGCATTCACACATTTTGGGCTCTCGGTTGAGATAAACTGCTGAAATACTGAATATCAGAGCTTTTATGCGGTGAAGCTTGTACAGTAATGAGCCACTACTAGACATGACATCAAAACAGATGTGTGTGTATGTGCATAACGAGATCTTTTTGACTTCCAATATGCACTTTAGGCGGCTGAACACTCAGACTTTTATAGAAATACGGAGAAAACATAATCAACGGTTAAAAGCTGTTGCAATATTCAGCTTTTCTTTAAAGGAAGCAAAAGGTTTATAAGGTACTGCTGAAGGTTAAGTGGAATAGGGTTTGGTTGGATCAGTGTACTGCTGAAGTCTTTGAACTAACAGGATGAAAGCAGCTAAAAAGAAGAGTCCAATAACAAATCTTTTATATATATTTATATACAGTACAACCACGTATTAAAATAAAGCCACAGACCAAACAAAATGTAGGACCAGTTCATGTAAAATGATCCTCTGATGTCCTTACAAAGACTCAGAGACTACATTAAAAAGATGAAAAGATGAAAATGATGATTATCAACCTCAAAGGATCTATCACTGCCAGCCACTGTATCTTCATACGCACACACACCTTATTCATTTCTTATGTCGAGTGCCTCCATCAGCTAGATAACGCTTAATAACAATGTCTAATGACCACTATTTCACCACCATAATGCTAGCCAGCAGTCATGTTCTACCTTGTGGCTCAGAGCTTTGTCTTCTGGGTGCAGCAAGTGTGACTGAGCATTGTCTCTGACACTGTCCCCTGTGTCCGACCCTCTCTTATTATTATTGGAAGAGAATTGCAATTGGGTCAGTGATCAGTTCACACTACCCAACTGCATCCAGACTCGGCCCAAAAAATGCAAACATGAATGACTGTGGGTGGGGTCTGTTCCCTTTCGCACACTTGCAGATTCGCTTCTTCAACCCCCTCGCGCACCAACAGATTTTGGTGCCAACTACAAATGACGACTGTACCCAACTGGTGCAAACTTTGCCCAACAATGCGTAAAATGAGGCACGTTTTTGTCATTTGTTAAAATGCCTTATTTAGCAACATGCTACTAACAGAAATCATAACACCTAGTTTGTGATGCTTTTACAGATGATGTTAGATAAAGACACACATCATGAGCTGCGTTAACGTTAAAAAACTCTGAGTTGGTAAATGTTGTAAAACATAGTGTGTAGTAATAAAAAAGCAGTGTGAATTGTGCATTGATTGAAATGATCTGTGGAGTGAAGTAGGCCTAAAGAATGTAACACAGCCAATAGTCATGATTACCATTGTTATTACCATTACCAGTGTGTTGTTGCTAATTTTATTATCAGAAGGATGGCAGTTTGTAATCTGTAGCTAGGCACCTTTAACCAGACATCCAGGGTTTGTGTCCACCCAGTGCCAACGTGTCGCATAATTGTTGCAACCGCCACTTCCATTTTGTTTTTCACTCTCGATTGGGGTTAAGTGTTAAGTGATTTGTCAAATGTCGGTATGAATGAAACATGTCAATATTTCACATGAAAAATAGCCTTCTGTTCCTTGCAGTCTTGCAAGACCATTTATGTCACTGTGCATGAAACTATTGATCCAAAATCATGTGATTATAAACTGAGACAGGGCTGCATATAAATTGTGAAATAAAATTCAAGCCCAAAGGAAGAAAGTGGTTTCTATAGTGAAGTCCTGCAGATATGAATGACTGAAATTTGGTGTATTGATCTCTGCACACATGGGGATTCAATTTGTGTGGAGGGAGGTCGATGGTAACGCTGCTACGACTATCTATCGACCGGTGTCCTTTTCGCTGGCTGAACCCTTTTAGGAAGGAGCTGTAGTCAGTGACTGGTTCAGCAAACAATTATATTCATTATTACTGCTGCATGCAGAACAAATGTTCTGTCCATTCTCTCTGAAGGAAGGTACAAAAAGCAAAATACAGACTCGGAAATGCAGCATTTTATTATTAAATGGATATTGCCATGATGTTCCATTAGTCATCAGATGAGATCTGATAAGCTTCTATCAGTTTTTTTAAGATAATAAAGTATATATATGATGTGTCTATTGTCCCCTGAAATCCATGAAGCTAATGAAAAAGGTTAATAGAACCAATTAGTGTGTTGTCAATCACAGGTGAAAGCTGCATTAAAAGGGGCTGTCCGCCATATTAATTGCTGCTAAAATGGATTTAAATATGGCTTGCCTGCTGAACTGCAGTGAGGTATATTACGAGGTAATTATCATTATCTCTTTCCATTCATTATATTTTAATCACGGTCAAATGTAATTTCTAATTTTGAATATGAGCCTGCAGCTGCATAAGACATGGGTGAGATTCATTCATCATTCCTATTCCTTCCTCTGACTTTCATGGCTGAATCCTTGTCACACTGCACGTGGGGTGATCACAGTGCCTTGAACCAGTTCATTTCCAGTTAACTAGCCTAAAATTGTTGGGGTTTATGCAACATTGTGGTCAATGGTTAAAACTGCAGACTGTAAATAAGGATGGATGAACACTGCACAACTCTGTGAATCATGGCATCACCATCTTGCTAGTCATTGACCAACTAATAGCTAATCCAAATACAGGCAAAGGAAATATGGAGACTGGCTCATTTAAATAAATAACAATAAATGTAAATAAATTGATTGGCAATGACTAACAAACCAACTGAAGGTGAAGAAAAGACCAACCATCCATTATCCGAACCTGCTTTGTCCTGCAGTGCAGGGTCACAGGGGGCTGGAGCCTATCCCAGCTATCTATAGGTGAGAGGCAGGGTACACCCTGGACAGATCACAAGTCCATCGCAGGTGGACACACAATGCACAAAAACAAATGCTGGTGCTACCTATTGACTGTCAAAACATGGACGACGTTAAAGCGAAAACATCGTATTTGCCTCATGGTGGTTGGCTGCTGGCTAGTTCTAATCATGCTGACCTGTGATCAAGGGTTATTTTTTCCATACGTTCACATTTAATTTGTTTTTTGTTGGCTAAAAAAAGGAGGAAGTGAAATCACAGCCAATGAAGAAGCCAAGCCATTGGCTCAATGTGGATGTGAGTTGGCGTTGGGCTGGAATAATAAAATGGTATTTTCATATACCGGGGTAAAATGTGGAGGGTGTTGGACGGTATCAAAATTTGGATACCGCCCAACCCTACTACGACTTCTACCTTGATCACCCTTCATAACCACAACTGCAAACAGTCATGTCGAATCATTACAGTGTAATAAAGATTTTAACACTTGTGTCATTTTCCCAGACAAAGAAGCACAGATCCCCACGACCAAAATTAGATATAATGAAAAAAAATTTGATCTTCCGAATAATTTGACACCAAGAAAAACAGATACAGACCACTTATAAAGACCTTCATCCAGGTTCTACCTCTTCTCTGCAGTGTGCCGCATCGCATTTCAATAGAAATAAAAAAATCGTATACACACATAGGCAGTGTGCCATCTCATTTCCACAGCCTCTGTGTTATGCGTTTACTGAGAGAGAATTTACTGAAGCACGGAGAGCGATAGGAGGCCTAATTACTTTAATTATAATGCGGGGCTGTGATCTGCTAAACTGTAAGGTGCACCTTAATCCACCAGCTAATTATGGGATGTTCTGTGGCGGTGTGAGTGCTGGTGCTGTTTAGATTGAGCTAAACTGATGAGTAAAAGTTTGTTTTTTTTTTAGTTTAATGTACAACGATCAATTCTTTCAGTTTTTAACCAAATAAAGTGGTGTCGTGACTTGTCGGAATGTCGAAGGAGGGCAAAACAAAAACCCAAGAAAAAACAAAAAAAAAAACAAAATAAAGCAATGGCCACTGCAGACTGTACAGTTCTGTTTTGTTCATGTTTTCTGCTCTGTTTTTGGGGAAAGCTTTCAATGCAGAAGCGTTACATAGCTTTTGGATACTGTTTAATAAATCAAGAGGCCACTCACTGCAGTTTCTGAGACGATAACATTTGAATGCTTCCATTTTGACTTTGGTCTTTGACTGCTCCATTGCTCAGATGGCATGGTTATTATTACTTTTAACCTAAGTTTCCTCTGCTGTTTAAAGTAGGTAGAACATAAGAATAATAAAACACAGAATAATAACAATACATTTTTACATTAACTGCCTTGACTCCTGTCTGTCTTCTGGGCAGACAGCAGGACAGCTAGTGAGATATTCAACAAGCATTCATATCATGCATTCATACATAGCAATAACCATCAAATACTTAAATAGACACCATCAGTTCACACTTGTAACTGGTTAATTTGCATTGATGGACAGTTGCAAAATCATACTGTAGTAACATTGCATCTGTTTACAAAGGTTGTCTGCACTTGATTGCGTGTGTGTCTATTGATTTTTGATTGTTGGTGCAGGGCAACATATATTACATCTATTACAAGGCTAGATCCACCTCTCGAGGGTGGATCTAGCCGGCTTGAAATCAAACTGGATTCAGCCGGATTGGAGGTGTTCACACTCGGAAAAAAACACATCTGGATTGATCTGGATGCGGCCAAATCCTGCTTAAGCCACATTTTTTTCCCCAGTGTGAACGGGGCCTAAATGTAGTAGGGTAGCAGCTAACACCAGCCCATACAGGCCCCGTTCACACTGGGGAAAAAAATGTATATAGCCATATTACGAGGCGCCACCTAGTGGTTTGGAGAACAGCAAACATGCTGGATGAAGCCAGATTGAGTGCGGACACTGTGTGCTAGCCAGATTTGAAAATAGGTCTGAACGCATACAGCTTAAAGGCTGTCTGGGCTCAATCAGACTCTAGCTGGAATGACTTTCTCCAGTGTGAACGGGGCCTAAATACCACAAGACGGGACAGTGAGTCTAGTGTGCTTCCAGTCCAACATAAGAGGAAAGTCCTGTCCTGATACCTTGCGCTGTGCCTTAAGGGCAAGGCCATAGTTGCTATCACACTATACATCAGACATGTGTGCCACGTATGAGCTGGACATCTTTTCTGGCAGTCTGCATATGAAACATACTGTTAATCTCCTCTGACAGTTTTGCACAGTTATTCATTCTCCGCTGAATGTTGCACAACAGCTGTTGTTGCAAATATTCAATTTTTTATATTTTAAATCTTCATAGCATTCAGTGTGGAAGTAAGAATTTATACAGGGAAACCTGCTTCCATACTGTGCATATGACAAGAAATGCTTCAAGATTCTCCAGTCATCCCTGAAGCGGGGTGGAGAATGAGCAAGCCAACCTCCCGAGGGACTTACAGATACAGATTGACAAAATGGTAAGGGATAAACCAGACAGAAGGAGGCTCTTGTGCTGAACATGGAGATTAAATGGCAGTATCATCAGAAAGAATAAAGATGAGAAGCTTGAGAAATGCCAGAAGTTGAAGGAAGAACTAAAAAATATGTAGAAGGTCACTTTGCTTCCGATCACTTTGGGCTATGTAACTTCCAGGTTCCAAGAACATCTGACATCTCTCTCCAGAGGATTGTAGTCTTAGGCACAGCTAAGAAACTCTGAAGAACCCCTCAAGCTCCTAGGCAGAGCTTCCATTAAGGTTGCTGATGATCTCTCAGGGAGAACAACACAAGACAATGGGGACACCCTATGGTTCTTGCAGGATTCGAGTGCACAAGTGCAAGTATTGGGACAGGGCCATAGAGAAGTCAACACAATGCCCCCCTCTGCTTCTACCACATCTAATAAAGACATCTGCTCAGGTTTATTGTGTAGCAGGACAAAACATAAATCTATGCAAGAAAAAGCTCGAAACACATAAGGGATTACATATTTTGAGCATATAGATCCAAGTCTAAACTTTTGGTTGCAGAGGGAGCATCTATAGTTCAGCAGCTGTTGAAAGGAAAGCCAAAACTCTGCAATCTGACTGGATAATTAACCAGTTATTCTGGACATGTATAATGTACAGTAAAAGCACAATCACTAGTGTGAATGTGTGTGTGGTTAAACTGTGGGTGTTACATAAACTGAACAGCAGATACTTGTCTAATTGAATGCAATTGAATAAGCACCATCTGGATGTTGTTGTTAGTTTACTGTACGTTCTGAGTGCATTATTGTTCTTGTTAACACATACACAAACACAGACACAATGAGAACCACTGTCCGTTTGTGTCCAACAAAATGTTTCTGAACTATTTCATAGTTTAACCTCAAAAAGTGCTGCAATAGTGCGTGCGATATGTCAGAGACTGTACACACACACTGAACATAGTGTTTCTGGCTGGATGGATACATTAATGGGCCTTTGTACATTATGCATTAAAGCAGCTTTATCTGTGGCAGATGCAGGGACTCCACAGAATTAAATGAGATACACACATGTATGCCCTCTTTGTATGGCTTATACTTTTATTGTGAAACAATGCTTTTAAAAACAGCTGTTGCACTATAGCTGTTGTATTTAGTGGGTCTTATGTAGGCAGAAAAGAAAGCTAACAAAAGTACAAAAACCCAGAGCTTTACTGTAAACTCTACTACTGACAGGTGTTCCCAGATGGGCCAAAATATTGAATCCCTTCAGCATGTCCCGGGTCTGCCCCACAGCCTTCTCCTGAATGGACATGTCCACAGGGGAGGTGCCACAGTCAGGCATCCGAGCTAGCATCACTGCAGGTGCAGCACCAATCAGCTTGGTTGCATTTACAAGGTTAGGTTTAGGTAAGTAATCAAGGCTTAGGTAGAACTGAACCTTCTCTCTTCACCAACATGTTTTTCTGCCATTTTTCCTGGCATGGTGGCAAGTCCACCCTGATCCTTCACAGCTACAGGAGAGCATAAATTATAAAGGCTATTCATCTGGCCGAAGCATTGTCGGCATCACAGTAAATGAATTCAGAATAATGTTAGAAGGGATGGGTCATCTACCCAGTGGAGATAAGGCGAGATGTGACAGCAGAGTCTTCGAGGCACACAGAGAAGAAAGGTGGCTGCTGGGTCTTTATCGCTTTTCTAGCTTTCAGATTTCAATGATACAATTGGGATGCAGCCTGTGTGCCGTCGGTAGCTCTGTGTGTGTGTGTGTGAGAGAGCTGTGAGGCCCCGAGTTGATTACAGCCTGCTCCTTTCATCTCTCTAAAGGTCTTGGTATTGTCAGGCTTTCACACCAACTCTTTGCCCAGGTTTTATTACCAAGAGGGTTCACCTCTGTATCTTTCTTTCCTGAAGATTTAAGTTTTTCTTTTTTAGTTTTCATCTTCATTTAACCTTTGTTGTCACTGTAACATCTGAAGCAGCACTTTAAGAAAAGATCCATGATAACTGATCATGCTTTCCTTAAAAATCAAAAGTCATATTGATGACTCAACATCTAACTCTTCATGTCCAATGGTCACACGGTGACCTTCATGCAAACAGTCCACAATCTGTGTCTCAATATTCTAATGCAGACTTAGAAGAAAAACAGTGTCCCAATCCTGAGGTCCGAGTCAAGCCTCAAAAGTGTTTTAGGTCAAGTGTGCAACATAAAAACATATTTCTTAACTGTAATCATAATCTTATGCATCTCTTGAAGTCTGAACTAGAAAGACCTTTAAGACACCGCTGCCAACATCCATGACATGAACTAATAACTCAGCAGTACACTAGCACAGAGCTGCGTATCTCCCAGGAACATGTCTGTACAGATGATTCACAACAAACTTCAAATAACCAAGCTGTCAG